>NC_062544.1:251580764-251883795 GCF_016906955.1 Phacochoerus africanus | reverse complement strand
CCCTGGGGCATTATTGCCTGTCTGGGCAAAGCAACTCTTTGCAAGGCAGTGGTAAAAGCTATGCAGCTGTCCAGAGAATATCATCTTGGTAGCCAACACCTATGTCTTCCTTCTCTAGCATCTGTCCTTTTCGCCTAGCAGGTGGACATCAGCTCATGGTTCGCTAAGCCAAATCCCCAGGGACAACCAACATACAAAAAGCTCACAGCAACTAAATTTGGACTTTATTCTTTTCATCTCCTCTATGCCTGGAACAATAGTGTGATTAATGTACTATTGGTTTGAAGTATCTTATCTTTTTATTGTCTTAAAGAGACATTATCCTGTATGCTATCAGGTTGTAAAATTATTATAATTCTCACAGTAAACCTATGCTAAGTGATTAATTGACAAAGACAATCTCAAGTCTCTGAGTATAATTTGCCACTTCTGGAAATAAAACACCTTACTTATCTTTTATAAAGTTTTAATATTAGGGGCAATATCATTCCAGATAATAAATTCACTTTTTTGTATTATTAACATCTTATGGAGCAAATGGGATATAAGCTAAACTTTGAAGTAGGAACGTAATTTGAATATTTAGACAACTTATAAAGCATCATGGCCACAAGCGAAGATGTGGAAAGAGAAAGAAAACCATGGTATTATTGTGAGGAATTACTTTTAAAAAGGCCCCAATTTATTTTCTAATACACAAAACATGCTTCTTCAACTTACTTAACTTGTAGATATTAATAATATTAAATTAATTTAAGCAAACATTCCTAGGATGCTACTTTGAAATGGTAGTAATACATCAGAAGCTAGTCTTCTTTCTCCTATGGGACTACATATTATGGAGAAGAGTATTTGGATTGCTAAATGCATCTGGAATACTGGCCAAGAACTTTCTCTAAAAATAATATTAAAACTGTGTTATTTCTTGACATGTGATAATTAGTAAGTCTGATAGGCACATGCCAAGTGTATTGAAACAAAAATTTGGTGTTCTGAATATAGGTCCTGGAATGAGGACAGAATACCCAGAGAGAGAGATTTCTAGTAAAATGAATTATAAAACAATTCAGACAGCAAAAATTAATAATGAAAAGATATTTGTGTTGTATAGTGAAATCAATATATAGGTATATATTTATATTTATTGTGATATATAACCTATAGTAAAGGTGTTGCAAAAACTTCATTTAAATATTTATCTTTGACTAATGATTAATACTGTTTTCATATTTTATGGGATAATTATTTAAGGGCCTCAGATTAGGAGAGGAAATACATGCATGGTAAACTAACTCCAGGCAGTTTTCTTTTCCCATAAAGCTCAAGGAAACTTCTTCAATGATGGCTTTTCACCTTAGAAATGTAAATGAAAGATAGAAAAGAAAGGTTTTTAAGAAATGTAGTCTAAGAGGTCAAAAACTATTTGAAGAAATATAGCAGTGACTATTATCATTAAGACATATACTGGCTTTCTTTCACAATTAGTGGTGGTTTGCAGTTGTCCACCATCATTCATCTGCCTGGTTCTCCCTCTGTGCCTGTTTTTGGACTGTACGGTGTTGCTGCACTCAAAGTGGCTGTAGCAAAGAAGAAAGAATAGAGAATTAGATATGAAGATGAAACAGTATTTGGAGTCAAAAATACTGAGTTGGGTGTTTATTACCTATGTGAATTTTGAAAAGCCACTTAAATTCTTTTAAATTGAATAGAGAATTAGATACAAAGATGAAACAGTATTTGGAGTCAAAAATACTGAGTTGGGTATTTATTACCTATGCGAATTTTGACAAGCCACTTAAATTCTTTTAAAATGATTTAATAATTTTAAATTTTAATTAGATATCTCCAAATATTACTCACTGATATCAAATGAAACAAGGAATAATTTAAAATTTATTATTTTCTAAAAATATTATTCTATTATAGATCTATTTTAAGTAAACATTTTAACAAAGAAAAGTGATATTCTTAAAGCAAATTACTGCCTAATGTATGATATTTAAACTGAACACTTAACTGTATATAGGTCAGGCTTGTGAATAAAATCAACTCCTCAATTTTAAACATTTCAGAATTCAAATTTCTCTCTCAATAAATATTAAGCACTTTAAGAGTTTAAACTACATTTCATGATGTCTCAAAATTCTATAAATGTTATAAACATTGTTTATGCTAGATGAACTAAAGACATATATATTTCATATGTAAGTGAAAAATTTTCTTGAAAAACAACTGCAAGTGTCTAATAGTAAATGTCATTTTTATATTAAAAACGCATATGGCTGGCTAGAATATTTTAGTCAATATTAATAATACATATGTCAAACTAAAAGTTATAATTTAAAAGTTTAGATTATTTCTATCAACTTTTTAAAATCAAGTATCATTTAACACTACTTTATTACATGGGCGTGGATTCAGTATAACTTGGTTTCATATGCTTATGGTAAGAACTATCTTATATTTTACTTTTTTAAAAAACAATTTATCTGTCCTAAGAAGAATTTTTAAATCTGTTTGTGAGATTCAATCCTCAGCAAATAGTAAGCCTAATCAGAAAAGAAATTTTTGTTATAGTTTCATAAGCTATATTGAAACACTCTGGCTTACTGCTTGGCTGTATAATCCTCTTTCACCTGCATATCAAGGATATACTTCTCACAGAAGTATGAGGATTAATATAAAAGTCATTAATAGAGTTTTCTATATGCTTCTTATTCCAAAAGACTTCAATAACAGATTTTTTTTTTCATTACTTAGAGCCTTCCCAAAAGGCATATAAGTAACAGAAATCTTAGAGATAAGAAAACTAATTCAAAGGGATTAAAACTTTACTGATATGATATCAAATATTTGTTTGAAACACAAAAAACACAATGTTCAACTGGTTTTTTTGTTGGGTCAGCAGTAACAGGTAGTGGACTGACAAGTCTTTGATAAAACGTAATTGAAAAAAGAGTCTTTCTTAATGAACTATATTTCAAACCGTTACATTATAGAATACAACAGATCAGAGAAGAATAAAACATTTGAAATGGCAGAGCCTACAGAGATCATCAACTCAGTGTAAATAAAAAAGCCACTAGGTAAGTGCACTGTCTGCTTTGAATATAAAGTGTTGTGATTTTAATATCTCCATACATACTGAACTTAGTAACATCCAAACAAAGTGAATTTTTCACTCTGTATGTATTCTTTCACATCCATTAAAAGTTTTTATTTAGTAAGATAACATTTTTCTCCAGAAATGATATTAATTCATTGCTGATTTTCTCGGCACAGTTTACTCTTTTCAGTGAAGCCACTTCATATGACTTTTCTTCATGGCTTACCTTGCTTGTGTTAAGATCCCGAGCTAAACATTTCAGCATCTTCTGGTCTACTTTATCAGATTAGCACAGAATCATATAATTTTAGGACAAGGAGGGAAAATGTAGATTATTTTCTCCTACCACCCTTCTATCTTCTCTATTTAACTTAAGAATAGTTTTATAAAGTGCTCTTGATTATCTTCTAAGTAGCAAATTCCCCATTTACACAAGTGTATTAAGAGAACTATTTCTGATGTTAAGTGAAAACTTGTCTCTTCCATTTATTTTTATTTCATATTTTTGGTAAAGGAAAACAAATGTAATAATTGTGCTTGACATTTGTCAACATCTGACTATTCCTGTGATGGCTTTCCCTCCCAAAATCAATTTTTTAGTCTATTTTTATTAATAAGGCATGATTTTGAGTTGCATTACCACCCTTGTTACTATGATAATCACTTTGAATTTTCTGTATATTTCTTAAAAGTCCCTATAAAAATGTAACATAATATTTCAAATAAGGTTAATGGCATTCTAAGAAGGTAGACCTATCACCTTTCTCATTCTGGATGTATCAGTCAGTCCAAGTAGACAAAAATAGTTTATTTAATGATTATATTTTACTTTTAGACCACACAAAATTTATAATTAATTAAAAGTTTGATGCACACATTCAAAATAATGACAATAAATGAAGAACAACTTCTTTCCTCCTCAAGTAGGAAAAATTTTATTTATCTTTGTGAAGTTTGATCTTGCTACATTTTGGTCATTGATTCTAATCAGTTATGATATTTTGGTTACTGGTATTGGTATTAATGCATTTCTCCCATTCTTGATAAATACAATTCAAAAATGCCAAGGGCATTCTTCACAGAACTAAAGCAAATGATTCTAAAATTTTCATGGAAACTCAGAATACTCTAAATAGCTGATACAATCTTGGAAAAGAAGAAAGAGTTGGAGGTATCATGTTCTTTAGTTTCAAATTACACCACAAAGCTACACTAATCAAAACATTATATTATAGGCACAAAAACAGACACATAGATCAATGGAACAGAACAGAGAGTCCAATTGATGGTATAGGCAACTAATCTATGACAAAGGAGGTGAGAATGCATAAACAATGGAGAAAGGCAGCCTCTTCAATAAATGGTGCTTAGAAAAATGAATAGATACGTGCAAAGGAATTCCTGGATCACCCTCTTATGCCATTGGAAAGAATTACATTTAAAATGGATTAAAGATTTAAATATAAGACCTGAAACCATAAAACTTCTAGAAGAAAACATGAACTGTAAGTTCTTTGACATTGGTATTGGTAATATTTTTTTGGTATATGTCCCAAGGCAGGGGAAATAAAAGCAAAATAAGCAAATGAGAGTACATCAAATTAAAAAGCTTTTGCACATCACCTAAACAAAACAAAACACATCTACTGAATGAGAGAATATATTGGCAAACAATATATCCTATAAGGGGTTAATATCTAAAACATGCAAAGAATCATACAACTCAACATCAGAAAAACAAAAAAAAACCCAATTTAAAAAAATGGGCAGAGCATCTGAATAGACATTTTTCCAAGGAAGACATTCAGATGGCCAAAAGGCACATGAGAAGATGCTGAACATCACTAATCATGAGGGAACTGCAAAGAAAAACCACAATGAGATATCACATCACATCACACTTGTTAGAATGGCTATTATTGAAGAGGCAACAAATAACAAGTGTTGAGAAAAGGGAAGCCTCTGGCTGGAATGTAAGTTGGTTCAGCCACTGTGGGAAAAAGGTACAAAGATTCCTTAAAAAATTAGAAATAGAACAATTATATGACCCAGCAATTCCACTCCTGGATATTTATTTCTTCAAAGAAAATGAAAACACGAATCAGAAAAGACATATGCAACCCTATGTTTATTTCAGCATTATTTATAGTCACCAAGATATGGAAGCATCCTAAATGTCTGTCAGAAAATGAAAAAAGAAGATACATTATATATACAATGGAATATTACTCAACCATAAAATGAATGAAATCCTGCCATTTGTAACAAAGATGGGTGTAGAGGGAATTATGCTATGTGAAATAAGTCAAAGGCAAATACTGTGTAACTTCAGTGGTATGCAGAATCTAAAAAAAAATAAACAAACAATCATAACAAAAAAGAAACAGAATTGCAGAAACAAAGAATGCAAAGTAGTCAACAGGAGGATAAGTATGGGAGGAGAAAATAAACAGGTGAGAAGACTAAAAGGCACAAATTTCTAGCTGCAAAATAATTGAATCACAAGTACAAAATGTACAGTGTGGGGAATATCGTCAGTAACTACATAAATAATCATGAGTGTTCTCTATATGTCTTTAATGAGTTACTGGTAAAATATGAAACATAGCAGGGGCAAGGGCACAGACATATACAAATCATTAAACATTTTCCTCCCAATGGAATGTGCTAAAATTATATACCACCATATCTGTGCCACCCAGGAGAGTGCCTAGATTCATTTTTTTTTCTTCCCAAAGTCAGTTCCATGACTTTTCAATACACTAGAATTTGGATTCTATATATTTGTCAGTGTTTTATGCCCTATAGGGTGTAGTTCTTTACTATGAGGCACTGGGACATTTATGTGTCTCTAGGAGTCCATTTGTTTTATATTTGCTCCTTTATCTATTAAATACATTAGTCATCAATTCATGGCTTTGATTCTCTTTGCTTATACAACTAATGACTCAAGGACTTGAAATATTGCTACAAGTTTATGATTATTATTAATTTTAAATATTTAATATTTCCTCTTTTTCTGATCTGTAATTTATTCATAATTTATATACTTATATAATTATGTCATAGTTATAACTTTATTAATATATTATTTGTGGTGCTGCTTTCATTTTTTTAATCCTGTTTTGCAACATTTTATAGTCTCTGTTAAATATTTCAGAGCAATGGGATTGGAGACTTCTTACATTCTGTGTGAGTATTGAGAACACTTTAATTATGGGAATCCAGAACTTCTTATTTCTCTTTAAAAGCCGTAAATTAAAAATGTATTTTAGTCTCAATGTAACCCCTACAGCTCTTGGGTACAGTATGAAAGTAAAACCAACATCTGGGTTTTTGTACTTCCCTGGCTAACTTCATTTTAATAAATGCCACCAAAACCACCCTAGGCTTAAGTTGCCTTGGCTCTAAAGAAATGCTATTTGAATACCCATTTTCCACACTTAAGAATTATCTTTAACATAGGTTGTGGCAAACTCATTCATTATTAGCACATTATCACCTATAAAATTTACCCAATCTTCAAATAGCAACTAGAAAATGTGCAGAAAAACATCTCAATTACTCAAGAGGATTATTCCTCTCTTCCAATTGCCTTACTTTTTTTCCCAGGGAGAG
Source organism: Phacochoerus africanus (assembly GCF_016906955.1). NCBI lineage: Eukaryota > Metazoa > Chordata > Mammalia > Artiodactyla > Suidae > Phacochoerus > Phacochoerus africanus. The sequence continues at coordinate 251,877,071 of NC_062544.1, read as the reverse complement.
TCTTGAATAACTTGCCTTCTGTGAGCAAAGAATATTTAAATTGTTGACATATTACCATAATGGATTTTCATTAGGATAACTAATGAAATGTGTGTGTAGCATGTTCCAGGGACTGTGCTGAGATGTTTACATCAATAATTTCAGCTAAAGTCCAGATTAACTAATGATTTGATTCCTGTTTGTATATCCATTTTATAGCTCAACTTTAGAGATGTCAGGTAGACATCCATCTGATGATCAAGCTGTGGATTTGGCTTTCAGAATTTCTCCTCCTGGTTTTCTAGCTTTTAGTTACTTATTTCTGAGTGGAGTACTGTTAAGCAGTTCACACTTTTTTTTTTGAGAATTGGGTATATGTATTCATGTTTCCTATCTTCTAGCAGAGGTCTTTGTGTCTAAGAGTAATTTTCCTTTTACACTTTTAGTCTTTCATTTAGTATTATTTAATTTTCAATATTAAGAGCTTTAGATAAAGTAGTTTTATCCTTATGGAAAGCAGTATGTGTTTAAATAAATTTTAGGGTGGTGTACACCACGCCCACCTCAGAGTCCCAAAGACTCTGAACTTACCCACGGTTTTTATGCAATATTATTCAGTAATAATTACCTAAAAATCATACAGATAACTTTAGTTTTTCAGAGCATATAGGGAAGATTAAACAATGTTTCATATTAGCAAGGTAGGTTGTTGATAAGAAAGTCAACATCCAGTTAGAAGGCAGAATCCTGTGTTCTTTACTCTTCACCATGGCAGTATTTAGAGCAACATGTTGAAATGGTTATTCTGTAATAATAGGTCTCCTTAAAGAGATGGAGAGATGAAGGTTGGAAAGTGAATATGTTCAGTGATTACGCACCAAACATAATTTCTCTTTTTTCCATTTTTAAATTTATTTTTCAGTTGTGCCATTTTATTTTACATCATTTTTATTACTCAATTTCATTTATAGTTGTACAATAATAATCACAACCAAATTTTATAACATTTCCAACTCAAACCCCCAGCACACCCATCCATCCCCCCAACCTGTCTCTTTTGGAACCATAAGTTTTTCAAAGTCAGTAAGTATCTAGTCTGCAAAGAAGTTCTTTGTGTCCTTTTCTTAAATTCCACATGTAAGTGATAGCATTTGATGTTGGTGTCTCACTGTCTGACTGATTTCACCTAGCATGATATTTTCTGGGTCCATCCATGTCCCAGATCATACAGACAGAAAATCAGCAAAGAAACATAGCCCCTAAATGAAGCATTAGAGCAAATGGGCTTAAAGGATATTTGCAGGACATTCCATCCAAAGGCATCAGAATACACATTTGTCTCAAGTACCCATGGAACGTTCTGTAGGATTGATCACATTCTGGGCCACAAATCAAGCCTCAGGAACTTTAAGAAAACTGAAATCATATCAAGCATCTTCTCTGACCACAACACTATATGACTGGAAATCAACAACAAGAAAAAAACTGCAAAAAACACAAACATGTGGAGACTAAACAACACACTACCAAACAACCAATGGATTACTGAAGAAATCAAAGAGGAAATTAAAAAATACCTAGAAGCAAATGACAACAAAGATACAACACTCCAAAACCTATGGCATGCAGCAAAAGCAGTTCTAAGAGGGAAGTTTATAGCAATACAAGCCTACCTCAGGAATATGAAAAAGCTCAAATAAACAGTCTAACTTTACATCTAAAGCAGCTAGAGAGAGAACAGACAAGACCTAAAGTTGGTAGAAGGAAAGAAACCATAAAGATCAGAGCAGAAATCAATAAAATAGAAATGAAGAAAACCATAGAAAAGATCAATGAAACGAAAAGCTTGTTCTTTGAAAAGATCAACAAAATTGATAAACCCTTAACCAGACTAATCAAGAAAAAAAGAGAGAGGACTCAAATCAATAAAATTAGAAATGAAAAAGGAGATGTTACAACAGACATCACAGAAATACAAAGGGTTATAGAGACTACTACATGCAACTATATGCCAATAAGACGGAAAACCTAGAAGAAATGGAAAAAATTCTTAGAAAAGTACAATCTTTCAAGACTAAACCAGGATGAAATAGAAAAGACGAATGGACCAATCACAAGAACTGAAATTGAAACTGTGATTTAAAAATTTCCAACAAAGTCTTTTTTGCATTTTTATCAGAATCTTTACTATTTTAACAGTGGAAATACATGCAGTGTTTCCAAAATATGCTTGAACATGTTCTATTGAATACACTTGGGACATGATATTTTAGAGAAAAGGATAGACTCATTTCTTCCTCTATTCTAAAAAAAAAAAAAACGTGGCATAAGTCATGTTCAAACAAAGCAGGAAGTATTCTGAATTTGAAATTAGCAAATACATTCTAGATTTAAAAATAAATAAATTAAAAATGTAAGTAAATATCAAAGAGAGATCTGATTTCTGGATTAGATTATGATACTTAATGCTATAGAAATACATATTTCCTTGCTATGAGAGAGAAGACAGCTGACTCAAATATAGCAATCAAACTGTTAAGTTATTTCAGAACACATCTATGTTTTATAGGCATTCTACCTTGATTAAAATTAGAGAGAAGGAATGAGAGCATTGGTGAGATGCAAAAGAGATGGTAACAATAAATATAGATCTAAAATCTAATTAAAAAATCACACATGACTGGTACTGCCAAATTCCCCTATTTGTTAATTTTATCAAAGTTTAGCCTCATCTGCCACGTAAATCTTACAAAAATACTAACTGTATGTTGGTGATTAAAAACTAATGTGATTTAGGAGACTGTTATTTAAAAATAGTAATATTTGCCTTCATTGCTAATATCCTGAACTTTGGAATTTTACAATGCACTCACCTAAAAGAAACCTCAGTGAATTTTTAAGATGTTACGGTTTGTAATATTTAATCATCTATTATTATATACTTCTTTGTTGAATGTCCATGAATTATTTACTGAATATCATTTTGTAGCTTAAGAATTGTTTTGAATAATCTAAATCACAGCGCAAATTTTCCTGGGAAAATACATTGTTAGATCAATTTTTGAAAAGTAATGACAGGTCCTAAGTTTAGCTCAGTTTTACCTAACAGTGTTTTTATTAGACTAAGGAAATGATATTCTGGGGGGGATTAGGACTTAAATATCAAATAAAAATTAAAAGCAAAAAATATATAGTGACCAAAAATAGGTAGAATTTTCCAGCCAGCTGAACTAGAAAAGTACAAAAATAAAAATGTTTTATAACTAAAATCCCCTAATATTTATAAAGGTATGCTAATTGAGTACAATTAACCATGAAGTAAAATGTTTAGTAAGAGGAAAATGCATTATTAGTTTTCTTGTATCTACCCTGATCCAGACTGAGCCTGCATGCAAAGCAAAAATACAAGCTCCATTCCAAATTGCCAAAGTAACTGTTAGGCAAACAGTTTCGATTAGTGTAAAATGATCCAATTAATGCACCCCACAAAGGACTAAGAACAAATACCAATACCAAACAGGCTGCAGAAAGAAATCTTTGAAGTGGCTGTTTTGAAGAGACTATTAACAACATGAAATTTAGCTGAAATGTAACCAACCAGATGCCGGTGCTTGAATACAGCAAATAAAAAAGATTACTGTGCTATTAGAAAGGTAGCATAAATTTCTCCTTTATGTCACATAGTACAGCCAAGAGACTCACAGAGAAAGATTATGATTTTCCTTAGGTTCTTTCTATTTGTTACTTTTTGTATTTTACTTAATTGCGTTTGGTGGTGCTTGGGTGAATTTTGGGAGATGAAAATTTTCATCGCTAAAGTATTTATGATTTAGAGCCTTGAACTTACTGGGGGGAAAAGGAAATAAGAATGCAATAGCAAATGTACAACTATAGAAATTAGTTCTGTGGGAATGAGAAAGACATTTCTCTTCCTTTACTCAAATAACTCTTTTCAGATATCTGCAGTAAAGACTTCACTTTGCAGTCATTGCAAACATCTGGTTTAGCAATGTATCCTTGAGCACAATGGAATAGAGAGCAATGATGTAATAGTATGTGGCATTATACATTAGCCAAAACTCATAGAATATAAAATGCAAAGAATGAACGTTAATAAACCAGGGACTTTAGTTAATAATAATGTATCAATACTGACTTAGTTGTATATGTCCATTAATTAAAAAAATAGTAATACAGGAAAAATAGAATGTAGTATACTAGAATTTTTCCAAACTTAAAACAGCTTAAAAAAATTAAAAAATCAGTAATACAGGAAAAATAGAATGTAGTATACTAGAACTTTTCCAAACCTAAAACAGCTTAAAAAAAAAGCCTATTAATTAAAAAATTAACCCTTGATAGTTGATACACACTTTGGTCTACACAATATAGGCAGCCTCAGTATGTATTCTGGATATGCAGCTTCATTGACTGTTGCACAGTTCAGAACTTCGTTAATGTGGGCAGTTCGGATCAAAACCACTCTAGAATTTCTCTCAGAAATACTATGATAGGTATTTAAGCAGTTATTTTCTTTACATCAAGTTTCTATATATAGGAGTTCCCTTTTGGCCTAGAGAGTTAAGGATCTGGCATCATCACTGCTATAGCTCAGGTTGATGCTGTGGCGAGGGTTCAGTGCCTAGCCCCAGAATTTCTGCATATCATTAGTGTGGCCAAAAAATAAATAAATATAAGTTTCTAAATATAATTTTTAAGGCAAAGTTGTAATTTTTACATTTATAAGATGCACATTAACACTTGGTGTGGATTAAATTGTGTCCCCCTATTTATATGTTGAAGTCCTACCCCCCCAATGAAATAGTGTTTAGAGATGGGGTTTCTGGGGTGGAGTCAAGTTTAGGGGAGATTATGAGGGTGGAATCCTCATGATGGCACGTGTCCTTATAAAGGGATATCCTAAAAGAGATTGTCTTCTCTCTCTCACCCCACCCTCCTTCCCTCTCTCTCACACTCTCTCTCTCTCCATCTTCCTGGCATGTAAGAATATAGCAAAAAGGCCTTGTGCCAGTCAAGAAGAGACCTCTCACCACAAACTGACCATGTTGGCATGCTGATCTCAGACTTCTAATCCCCAGATTGTGAGGAAACAAACTTCTGTTCTTCAAGTCACCCAACCTATAGTACTTTTTAATGGCAGTCTTATCAGATTAAGACAATCTTTCATTGAGTTTAGGGTATGTACAAGAGGAAGGAGTGGAAAGAGCACTGAGCAAGGATTCAATATATATGGCATGCAGAACACCCATTGAATTAACCAACTCTGGAACATGGGCATTTATTATTATATCTTTTGAAACCTCAGTATTTTCATATTTATAATGAGACAGTTATCTTAACTGACCTATCCCTACTCTTATCCAGTTAAGGATATGCTTAAGAATTTGCATTACTTTTAAGTTTTCAATGGATGTTGATCCTAAAAGAATCAGAGTGATGTTAGACTCATAAGCCTTAATATATCCCTTTAACTTTTAAGGCTTCCTCCATTAATTCATATTTTGCCACCTGGAGATAATAGTTTATTACAGTCATTAAATCACCATTCAAGAAAATTTCAATTCTTTAATATTTTTTTCTCAAAATATTTCAAAATGAAACAGAATATTTTATAATATTTTTAAAGTAACTATCGTGATCATTGCTTAAAATGAGTACCATTAATATTCTGTACACATCTCACTAATATTTTCTACAAGTTAGGCCCCATATAATATTAAATATATTTTATAGATAAATGTCATGTTATCTGTAACCTTGACACAATCTTACTTTTTCTCCTTTCCTTTGAATCCAAACTTTCTAATGAACTTTGGAGTTATATATCCTTTGCAGTTCAAATAACTCCTGAAGAAACAAATAGCTTTGGTGATAAAATAGCCTTAAGCTATTCTGCCTTTTCACTAGATTTGTATGTGGGAAATACAGTACCTCTTTTGAAAAGTTTCTGTATTCCTTCCTGTTTCCTATCAAGTGTATAATTCAGGTCTTATCCTAACCGTTTACTTCACAGCCTTATTTAGGTTATTTTTTTTGTTATGGACAAGTACATGAGAAATGTATCATGTGTGCTGTGCCTGTCAATTTCTAATCCATGATCTCTTGTTTCTGTAGAAACATGTGAGGCACAGGAAGAAGTTTGAACTTTCTTTATCTAGAACACACTAATATTTTTATACATCTTTTCAGCTATAATTAGCATCTTTTTATTCCAGAATTCCCACCACCAGTATGGATAATAATATAGGGCATAATCAAATATTTCCATATTAGGAACTATATTCTCAAAATTATGTGACAGCTGTGTTTATAAACTTACTTTCTTCCTCCATTCAATATTTATGTATGACATCTAAACTTTCCTCTGTGAATATTCAAGTTTTTCTTGCTAATTTTTACTTTTTTTATTTTCAGTTCTCCTGACCTTATCTTTTTGCAGTTCCCAAGATACATGTTTGTGCTTTCCCATGTTATTTTCCTTTCTCGTCATTCTTGAGCTATAGCATCTAAAGATCCTTTGCAATCATAACTATAAATCATCTCCCTACCTTGCCTGGTCCCATTGTTTATCAAATTCCCAGTAAAACAGGGAGCATATTAAAGTAGAAATCAATGATGCTTCTTATCACTGGCCTGTGATTCATAATATAAGTCACTTCCATTATAAAATAAATAGTTCTTTATAAAAATATTATATCTACCAATTCCTAGAGAGAGTCCAGAGTGTCCAGTATGGCCTAGTTATATTTGATTGTTTAAACTTTGAGTCTTTAAAAATATTCATTGAGAACATTATTGTAGCATGTTAATATATACGTATATGTACACACATATATATAGTATATGTACATATATATGTTTACATATTGTTTTATGAATTATCTTTAGAAGATATAGGATATGAGTAAAACACAGAATGATAATCCTGTATCAATGTTATTATGGATATGGACAAATAATATTTGACAAGAGAAAGAGAAAAGTGCTTATGTATCATTTTTTAAAATTCCAGAGATTAATAAGTTATACTATGCAGGTGCTCCATTTCAAGAGGTTGATTCCAAATGAAATAAACTATACAATGTGGTAATGTACCTCATATAATTTTTCTTCTAATTTTATTTATTCTTCATAAGGCCATACTTGTGGCATATGGAAGTTCCCCAGGACAGGGGTCTAATCAGAGGAGCTGCAGCTGTGGCCTATGCCACACAATTGCTGGATCCAGCAATACCAGATTCTCCAAGCTGCATCTGCAAACTTTGCCACAGCTTGCAGCAATGCCATATCATTGACACACTGAGCCAGACCAGGGATCAAACCTATATCCTCACAGAGATAATGTTGCGTCCTTAACCCACTGAAACACAATGGGAATGTCTCTTCTAATTTTATTGATTTGGGGCCTCTCTATTTTTTCTTGATGAATGAGTCTCATTAAGGCTTATCAATTTTATCTTTCCAAAGAATCAACTTTTAATTTAATCTTTTTTATTGTTTTTTTAGGATTAATCCCTAAAATATAAAGCTTATACAGCTTAATATTAAAAACTTAAGCAATCAAAAATTGGTCAAAAGATATAAAAAGACATTTCTCTAAAAATTACATACAAATGGCCAAAAGTCACATTAGAAATTGTTCAACATCGCTAATTATTAGTGAAATGCCAATCAAAGGTAAAACAAGGTATCACTTCACACTGGTCAAAATGGCCATCATCAGAAAGTCTACAGATAAGAAATGCAGGAAAGAATGTGGAGAAAAAAAGGAACACTCCTATGCTGATGGTGGGAATGAAAACTGGTATAGCCATTATGGAGAACAGTATGGAAGTTCCTTAAAAAACAAAAACAGAGCTACCATACTGCAATCCCAGTCCTGAGAATATATCTGGAGAAAACTGTAATTCGAAAGGATGCATGTTCCCCAATGTTCATATCAGCGCTGTTTACAACAGAGAAGACATGGAAGTAACCTAAGTGTCCCAGTGTCGGCTGACAGATAAATGGATAAATATGTGGGACACAGCCCACATTTTTATCAATTATATGAGTGTGTGTGTGTGTGTGTGTGTGTGTGTGTGTGTGTATGTATATAATGAATATTTAGATAAATATATATATTAAGTGAAAATACAAAATACTTGCAAAAAGAACAAGGTCACAGGAAAGAAGGAAGGACTGAAGGAAGAAAGGGTGGCTGGAAGGAGGGGAGGGAGGAGGAGGTGAGGAGGGAGAAGGGAGTGGGGAGGGAGGGTGAAAAGGAAGAAAAAAAGAAGAAAATGGGGGGGGGAGAGATTAGACCTTAATTTGATCACTTAGTTGATATCCTGTGAATGAACAATTGGTTCAAATGCTTATACACCTATTTAAAACAGTCAAGACATGGAAGAAAACAAAGTGTCCATTAACAGAGGACTGGATAAAGAAGGAGTGGTGCATATATATACAACACAACACTACTCAACCATAAAAAAAGAATTAAATAATGCCATTTATAGCAATACAAAGGATCTAAAGATTGCCATATTAAGTGAAGTAAGACAGTGGAAGAAAAATATATCACTTACATGTAAAATCTAAAATAAATGACACAGGAGTTCTCATTGCAGTAATGAATCAGACTAGAATTCATGAGAATGAAGGCTTGATTCCCAGCCTTGCTCAGTGGGTTAAGGATGCAGCATTGACATGAGCTGTGAGGTAGGTTACAGATGCAGCTCAGATCCTGTGTGGCTGTGGCTGTGGCTGTGGCATTGGCCAGCAGCTGCAGCTCTGATTCAACCCTTAGCCTGGGAACACCCATGTGGCTTGGGTGCAGCCTTAAAAAGAAAAAAAAAAAAAATACAGGTGAATTTATTTATAAAACAGATACACAGACATAGAAAACAAATTTATGGTTACCAAAGGATAGAGGGGAGAGAAATAAATTAGGGCATTGGGATTAAAATATATACATTGCTATATATAAATTAGATAACCCACAAGGGCCTACTGTATGGCATGGGGAATTATACCCAATGTCTTGTACTTATGATGGAAGAGAATGTTAAAAAAAGACTATACCTATATATTTCTATATTTATATATAACTGAATCATTTTACTGTATACTCGAAGCTAACATAACATTGTAAATCAAATGTATTTCAATATTTTATTTTATTTTTTCAAAGAGCTCAGCTTCTTTCTATGACTAACCAGGCTATGGAAAAAAAGACAAAGAAATCCAACAATAAAAATGGTATTTGTAGCCATTAACTAAATTGTTTAATAGCAATGATTTTCAGTAGCATCAAAGTCATGATACTTGGAAGACACTGAATATACATTGTGTGCATTGCATTGTCTTGGTATATGCAAAAAGACATTAAACCTGAAGCAATGCTCATGATATAGTTAAAGAAGCTAATATAGAAAAAAAATGTCAGCAATTACAAATATATCAGAAAATATAAAATTAAAAAAAATGTATATAAGAGTTTTTCTGAACAATGCTACAACAATTACTCAAATATATTTAGTTCTGGGCATAAACCAGATATCAAAATAATTGCTTTACAAATAATGTCTTTTTGGTCTTCATCAAAACCCTATGAGGAATATCATCTTAGCTTCACTTTCTAGACTAAAAAAAAAGATTTAGAAAGGCTAATTAAATTTTTCAAGGCCACATATTGGGAAAGAGGCACATATAATCTCTGAAATTACCTTTTGCCCCCTTAACTTCTGTGCTAAACAGCCTAAATGACATGAGTTGAAGCAGTGCTTCAGAGTCTTGTAGGACATAAATTTGTTAATGCATCACTGGAAAATTCCTTCAATTTTCTGCTTAAATTAAGATGTGCATAGACAGGAAATTTTCTTTTTCTTCTTTTCTTTTTCTTTTTATGCTACTTAACCATCACCATTTACGGAACACAAAAGCATTTCTAAAGATATGTCAGGAAAAAAAATCCAACACCCACCACCAGTAGCAAACTACAATGAATCTAACAACAGACCTTACCACTTAGTTTTAAAGGTCATTTGTGTGCTCAAAAAATACAAGTTTAAAAGGTTAGATTCCATGAAGCTTTAAATAGTGAATCAAAGTTTTGTTTGCATTAGCTTTATTCAGTGTCACTTTCATTCTTCCATTTCACTACAAACCTCTTCAGGAAATGCCTGCTTAGCTTTTTTTCAGAAGAAAGCCCAAGGCAAAGTACCAGAGAAATATTTAAAAATTCATTCATACTCTAAAGAAAAAAAATAGGTTATCCGTGTACAGTCTTAGTCCATTTGCAGAAGTTTATTATAATCAATATTGCTTTATAAAAATATCTGTTACTTAGAACAGTAAAAAGTCTTTAGTTCACATTATTGTTCTTAAATTCTATGAAGCCCCAGAAATTTTGCTTAAGTTTTTTTTTTTTAATTGATAGAACAGATTTTTCTCTTATAATTTTTTTTTGTCTTTTTGTTATTTCTTTGGGCCGCTCCTGCGGCATATGGAGGTTCCAAGGCCAGGGGTCGAATCGGAGCTGTAGCCCCGGCCTACGCCAGAGCCACAGCAACACAGGATCCAAGCCGCGTCTGCAACCTACACCACAGCTCATGGCAACACCACCACTCATGGCAGCACCGGATCGTTAACCCACTGAGCAAGGGCAGGGACCGAACCCGCAACCTCATGGTCCTAGTCGGATTCGTTAACCACTGCGCCACGACGGGAACTCCTAAAATATTTTGTTGAATTTATCAACATATAAGCCTATTGACTTTAAATTGCTTTATATTTTGTGTTGAATTGACAATTATCCTATAATTAAGGAAAAATACTATTTAACTTTTGAGATAGACCTGTATGGTTTCAGAAGGCCAAAATTATATTAGTTGTGGCTAATATGCCAATTTCATCTCAACTAGCAAAAATAACATATATGGTCATTGCTTCATCACAATTAAAAATGGGATGAGATTATCTAAAGGAAAGGATTTGGAATATTGTTAGGAACCCAAATGATTCACAGTTGATACACATAGTAGACTGGCAAGAACTGTTTTTAATAACTACATGGGTTTCTGTTTATCCTTTGTTGGCTAAACATGTAATAAAAGATGGTCTGAAAGGATAAGGTAGGATTGATTGCAAGTCTTTAGCAAAGCAGTAACAGTGGAAAATAGTAACATGATATGAACCCAAGTGGATTTTAAAAGATAGAACAGAATGGTTAGTCTTTTTACTCTGCTGCACACTGGGAAATCTTAAAACTCCAATTTTAATAAGGAATGCCACAAATAGTTCCAGATATTATTCAGTGACTATGTTTGAGAAAAGTGTCATTCACCTTTATAGATGTCAGATAGATGATTATTTTACTTACTTTAAAAATTTAGGTCTTACAGTCATTAAACAAGATTAATCTACAGATACTCTTTTCTAAGATGTGATATAAACTTGGATTCAGGATGATGCAATTTCAGAGGGAATGGGGTAAATAAATTTACTTCAACAGGTATGTTCCTACTCTTCAGTCACTAGGTGAAACAGAGCGGCATATGTAAGAAGTAAAATTCCTCAGTCCTTTCAGAGTTATAATTCTGGTCTGATGGTGACTTGAATTGAACTATCCAGTATAGGTTCCCATACTTTTATTTTCTTAGTTGTACTACTTTCTTTGGTAAAATTGACTTGAAAAGCAAAACAAAGGAAAAGAAAACACAGTTCAATCAAATTACAAGTTATACACCAATCTGCCCATAAAATAGGCCTAATTTCTAAGAGAGTATAGTAAAAAAAAATAACCACAAAGGAAGTTATCAAATGAATGTAAAGTTAATTTGACCACATCTTTATAGTTTACTCAAGCAGAACTTTGAAGTAACATGAAGTTGTAAAGTAGGAATCAAAGAAAATACAAAAGGCTGCTTCTCTCACGGATGTATCCCCTTAGGGAGTTACAGCAGTGCACTCTCTACTTTCCTAAATCCTAAGTTTATCACTCTTTGGTCCTGAAAACAATTGCTTATAGTTTTTTTCAACCAGACAGATGTACCTTAGTTTTGAGACAGACTAGATCCATGAGCTATTCTTTTTCTTTTTTAAACTGTGAAAAGTAGTTCAAATTTTAAAAGTAGTCATGCAAACTAATTTAATGTGGTGATTTATGTTGAAAGTGTATAATGTCCAGGCACATGTCTGTTATACAACCACATATAAAGAAGTAGAAGGGTGGCTACTGCCAAAGTCAGAATTAAAACAAAACTAAAAAGACAGTTCTATTATAAATTTTCACTTGATAAAATCTACACATTATATGTCTCCTCCTTTTATATGTCAGTCAACTATTCATTAAATTTCCAAGGAAATATACATCACTGAAATTTTCAAAGTCTTTGTGCTTCTCCAAGATCAGTTAAAGAGGAATCTAGTGAACATTCCAGGATAAACACACACAATAATTTACAGTTGTAATATAATAAATATGTTAAAGGAACTAAAAATTTTGACACAATCTCAAGATATGTAAAACTGCAAATATATAGCAAACATACAAAATGAAAAACATTTTAGTGACAGAACTGGGTCAGAATTCATTGTTCCTTAAAATAAACACTACAAAAGTCCACCGATGTCTTAAATAGCACCAGATATTCAGAATTAAAATAGATTTGCTTTCTGAAGGGCTTCATTGCTCACAAAGTAAAAGAGATAATCGAACTCTGCTATTAAATGCCATCAGATTCACTGCAAGAGAGAAAACATTCGCATGGTAGGATTCACACATGTACATATAAAGGATATATTAGCCCTCCCTCATCTCTGTCTTTTGCCTATTGCACCACAGAACAAAACGGTTCTACTGTTTCTTATCTCTGGTCAGCATTCCCTTAACTGATATTTGGAGGGTAAAAATTTTTTGCTGTTATCACCAAAATTAGTTCCCAGCTTATATATTTCTCCTTTCAGATATAATATTTTATGGTGGTATTTTGTAAGTGTACAAAGTGGGGAGTAGATAACTGTACAATTGAAGATGTGGAAATAGAACCATGAATGATATGATGTGGAAGGGCTGCCTTTGTAGTAACAGAAGTTCCTCAGAAAACTCAATAGGCTAGAGTAAGCCTAAATACTAAAAGGAGATTTTGGAGTTTGGGTCTGGAATGGAGGGAGTGTCTTAGTCTGCTTGGGCTGCCACAATAAAATACCACTGATTATTTTGCTTAAACAAAAGAAATGTATTTTCTCAAATTTCTGGAGGCTAGAAAGTCAAAGATCTTCTTTGTCCCACATGGCCTTTCCACGGTGCATCCACATGGAGAGAGAGAGAGAGAGAGAGAGAGAGAGAGAGAGAGAGAGAGAGAGAGAGCAAGCTCTCTGGTGTTTCTTATAAAAATACAATTCCTATGGGATCAGGGTCCCATCATGATCTTATTTAAATTTAATTACTTTCTTAGAGACCTTATCTCCACATATAGCTCTAATGGGGGAAAGGGTTTCAAAATATGCAATGAAATGTTCTACTCATGATCTATATCCCCAAGGCTTTGACATATGCATTTTGGTGAGGAAGCAAATCTTTAGTCCATAACAGGTAGTGAAACATCAAGTGGTATCAGCAGACATAGTGTCGAAAACAATGCCTACAAAAAAATCCTTCAGCTTGGCAAATACAGACCTTTCTCTCATTACTGTTTTCTGGATATATGTAGAGAGACTTAAGTAACAATGTGATTCTGAGTTTTAGAGTGAGTCTTAGAATATCTCTGAGAGGGTGGATGCTATTTGTGCCTCTTTTTTTTTTTTTCAACTCTGGTTCTCTGCAATATCTAGTCACTGATTTTTTGAGAAAGACTGATGTTTTTGAGAACTCTAGTCACTGATTTTTTTCAGAGCAGAGAGGAATAAAAAGGAAAAATGTCTGTTGAATTTATAATACCTTTGTGGGAAAATTAGAAAAATGTCTAAAAGGAAATATAAAATCAAAACAAACAAGCTTCATGACAAGGCATAATGTCACAGTAATAAAAGTTGAGGAAAAATAAAGAAAATTTACCCACATTTTAATACAAAATGTGGAGATTACTCCATCTCCAGTCTCCTATTTAGTGATGCTGCTGAAGAGTCTTCATGTATTTTGTGCCTCCCTCCCACATGATCACAAATATAATGTATGCCATTCTTCCTCTACTCCAAACATGAAAGTTTTGGTTCTTGAATTGTTTGCAGATAACCTCTGAGAATATTTTGTCCCAGGTCAAGGGAGGGAGTCAAACTTTAGCTGAACAATAAGGATCACTTTAGAATGACCCTTGCTCCATGATTATCTGAACCTCCATTTCATTAGACTATATTACACATTTTTCATATTGCACATTCCTTGTATTGAGTTTCTTATGAAGGTGTCTGAGTAGAGTGGTCTGTTAAGATTTAGTATTTCTCACTAAAACAAAGGTAGAGGCTCAGCCTACAGCATCAAATTCTTAGTGTGATGCTTTACCATAAAGCCCGTGTTCTTGGGGATTTTGGAAAACAATGATATTTAACATCATTCCTCTTGCCCTATGATAGAGACACATTTTATTGAGATGGTCATGATATTATTTTTTTAGTACAATAGAATAGGGTGACTACTTTTGCACATTTATTACAAGTGACAAGTTCATCTATTTTAACTCTTCATCAAAGAAAAAAGGAAGGAAGGAAAAAAGGAAGGCAGGAAACAGTATATAGTTCACTATCAATGAGATCTTTTTAATTTAAAGCCTGGATGTTAAGAATTGAATTACAGGTGGTGCCACTGTCTTGTGTTGAAATAATAAATGTTAAGCAACTGGGATGATTTAGGTTACTACTGGGTCTTCTATATTTTTGAAGAAATGATGTAAATGACAGCAATTTGCTATCTAAAAAATAAAAATAAAAATCATACATTCTCTAGAAAACAGCAAATGAATTAGTGATAACTTCATGAGGGGGACCTGACCTTTCTTTAAGAATGTAGTTAGAACTATGATTCTTGGAAATGCCAGGGTGATATTTGATATATGTACAAACCTTCACCAAATCCGAAAGGGTCACTGGCTTGGCTAGACACTGAACCAGGGCATCTTATCAAAACTTTTTTTTTTTTCCTCAACCCCCAGAAAAAAAAGGCAAAAATATGCATCAAAACAAAACTTTTTGCATAACTTAGGAATTAAAATATTCTTGACATTTATTTATGGACCTGAAAGTAAGAATTGGTAAAATAGGTCTGTCTACAAATAGAGAAATAGAGAATTTGTGAGAATAAAAAACTACATCCTGCATAGTCATTTGAGACAATATCTTAAAATAAATCTTTTTAAGTATATAAACACATTATATTGGTTCTGTTTCTATGAAGAACTCTAACTTATAATTGCTCTTGCATATTATGCCCCCCAAAATCCATCTAGTAAATTAAAAATTCATCAAATTCAAAAATAAAAAAAATAGTAAAATAATAATCAGAGGACTAGATAAGCATTTCAAATGATAAATTTTAAAAATTTCCTATGGTTATTCTGCATTTCAGTTATGTATTTTATGTCAAATATTTTAGATAGTCTTCTATATCAAATTGCTGTATATTACTCATTTTATTTCACATGAGACAACATCTGTTTACCTTGCTACATAAAAATATACATAAAAATGAATATTTAGTCACAGGAATTCAACAAAATAAACCAAAAAACCTGGGTTTTTTTCAGGGTTTTTAGAAGTGGAAGAATATTAACAGATACTTTCATAAATTCAAGACTAATTAAACACTACACAAATTTTTCTATTTTATATTTCAATAAATATATTATTATAATGAACTGCAAAAATTATGTCAGTAACTATCAATGAATGAAACTATAATTGTATTTAATAAATATAAACAATTTTTAAATTATATTTAATACCAGTTATCAAGGCTAAATCACAATTTGATAGAGAGATGCATTTCTTTACTAATATGGCATTAAAATATATTGGTATTAAAAAATAAACAAAAAATAATTTTGAAAAATTATGTTTCCTACCACTACTATGGAAATTTTACAATATTCAAAATATACACAACCAAATATGTTGAAAGAAATAGTTATTTTAGAAACATTTTTGAAACAGACTAATAAGTAAGATGACTGGAAAATACTTATATAAACTATGAGTGCTCTAACATTAATGGTGATTAACAGAATAAAAATCATATTACTTTTTAATAAACTATGTGCCATTTTGAGATGTAATCCTTTTAAAAGAAATTTGAAGATGGATGCTTCTAGGACCCGTAGAAAGAGACTTATAAGACATAAAGAATTTCCTCTCTAAATTCTGATGTCATAAATTTTTCCTTTACTTTTGCTCTGAGGAAATTCAAGTAAGACATTTGTTCATGTATTAAACCTTAATTTAAGAATAAAACAGGAGTTCCCATCGTGGCACAGTGGTTAACGAATCCAACTAGGAACCATGAGGTTGAGGGTTCGATCCCTGCCCTTGCTCAGTGGGTTAACGATCCGGCGTTGCCAGTGAGCTGTGGTGTAGATTGCAGACGCAGCTTGGATCCTGCGTTGCTGTGGCTCTGGCCTGGGCCGGTGGCTACAGCTCCGATTGGACCCCTAGCCTGGGAACCTCCATATGCCACGGGAGCGGCCCAAGAAATAGCAAAAAGACAAAAAAAAAAAAAAGAATAAAGCAAATGATTGAATGTGTTCATAGCTACCTTATCTCACTAAGAGCTCTAGCCAAGACTCCTAGGAATATACTTGTGTTACAATAAGGAAAAACACACACATAATAGAAGCATCTCAGTAAAGATGGTACTATAAAGCACTTATTTTATGTGTTAGAGATGTGTTTTATGATTTTAGGGAGAATTTAAGTGGTGGGGCTTGGCTCATGGATTGGATTGGTTTTACTTTCAAGAAGTGAAGGTTTTTCTATGATTATATATCTTCCTATTTAGAAAGATAGAAGACAAGTATGAGGCCAAAATTGTAACTGGTAAAGAGGCAGGTATCATTCATTTTAGTCAGGATAGGGAAATATTGAGTCATTTTATTGCTTGGACAAAATAGTCTTCTTTTTTTTTTTTTTTTTTTTGAACCATTGTGGTCAGAGTGGCTTTGATGATGGTGATATTCTATAAAATTGCTTATGCTTAACAGAAGAACAAAACCTAGCTGTCAGTTTGCAGATGTCAGGGGCTGCTTTTCTTTTTCTTACTAATCTGCATAAAATTTAAAATTTCTCTCAAACAATTTATATATCCCTCTCCATTGCCAGTCTCCTAACTTGTTTTCTGCTTTTAACCTTAACTTTTTTCTCATCCAGTTTTTAAGGTGATTTTAAAAACACCTTGTGATCATGCCCAATTTTCTGCTTGTAACCCTTCAATGACATTGCTCTGTCTTTAGGACAAATTCCAACCTCCTTAACAAGCACTAGAAGGCCAGCATTCTGGTATAGAAAATTGGCATTTACTCTTTTTATGAAAGGGTGAAACAAATACATTTTCAAGCTCATCATTCCAAAAGATTGCTATTACTAAACTTCTCCATCCTGTGAGCTCTCCAATACAAATGAGGGTGCACCTGTGTGTGCATTCACACATGCATACTTATGCATACATACTATCATTCCATATTCTAACTATAATGTATTATTTTATTTGTCCTAGTGTGATATACTTTCTTCTGCCTCAGAGAATTAGCTCATGAATTATAACAGATTACAATACTTCACGGCTGTTATTGTCCCACCACAACCCTGCTTCAAACTCTATGCATATTCTTTTTCTTCCCTTTCTTTTTTGCTTGCTTGCTTGCTTTTTTTAGGGCCACACTCATGGCATATGGAAATCCCAGTCTGGGAGCTGAATCAGAGCTAAGCTGCCAGCCTACACCACAACCATGGCAACACAGGATCCAAGCCATATCTATCACCTACAACACAGGTCACAACAATGCCGGATCACTGACCCAGTGAGCGAAGCCAGGGATCAAACCCAGATTCTCATGGATACCTGTCAGATTCATTTCCACTGTACCCCAATGGAACTCCTCCAAACACGGTGTATATTCTGGATTCATCATTCATAGCTTAATTTAGAAGTCACTCCTTTCTATTTGTGGAAGGAACAAATCCCTAACAGGTCTCTCTCAACTATTAATTTGGAAGCTCATTGAGAATACATAATATTTATGCCTTTGCATTTCCATTATCCAGAACTGTATTTGACCTATAATAACTGTAGTTAATAAAGTTAGTAATATTAGTAAGAGTTATAAATCTCTTAATATGAAAGTATTTACACCTTTTTTTTCCAACCTATGGATAACAGCTCCCATGGAGGGATATTTAAGTATACTTTAAATACCCAGACTTAATTTACTTGTTCAGTATAACACTGAAATAGAGGATAACATATCTGAGTATTTTTCTGGACTCACATTCATCAGTCATCATTATTTTTGATATCATCTGAGGTAATGATAATCAGGGATCATAGCTCTTTTACTTTGCTCAAATAATTTTCTTCTCTTTTTGAAACATAAATATATCAAATTATACTATAAAAAAGGGAAAATCAGGAAAATTATCAGAGATTTTTTTCCCTTCAAGAGTGTTGGGGAGTTCCCATAGTGGCTCAGTGATAATGAACCCAATTAGTATCCATGAGGATGCAGATTTGATCCCTGGCCTTGCTCAATGGACTAAATATCCACTGCTGATGTAAGCTGTGGTGTAGGTGGCAGGTGCAGCTCAGTTCCCATGTCAGTGTGGTGTAGGCCAGCAGCTGCAGCTCTGATTTGACAGCCAGCCTGGGAATTTCCATATGTTGCATGTGTGGCCCTAAAATAAAAAAAAAAGAGTTGTCACTAAAATATAGGAATTTTTTTTTGTCACTTTAAACATTATTCAAATTTTGAAATACAAAAAAAGATGTGTTGGCACTCTTTCTTTCTGTATTAATTTTCTGATGAGAATAATTGTCAGGAGCCATTCATGAAAGTCTGCCTGCTGACAAAGCCCAGGAGACTGAGGACCCCAGACTGCACAGCATGTCTGGGAAAGCGATGGTCCTGCTTCTTCTTCTCTGCCTACTTATGCTGTTAATAAAAACTATGGGAGCTGGGAAATTGCTGTTAAGTAAAGTTGCCCCAAAAAAGACCCCAGGGAGGGTAAACGTCGGGGCCTAGTGCTTACCCACAAATTCCTACTATCCCCCTGTTCTATGATCATCATCCGTTTCTAAGACTCCCTCCTTTTCTAAAGAGACCCTAATAGAATGCTTTCATATTTAGACTGTTACTGTTTAACATGTGAAAAAATCCTGGAGGCATAATAGAGGCTTGAGGCACAGGTCTCTCCATGCTCCAGCAGGTACTTCTTTTCTATGCTAGAGACTAGTTGATGAATAGGGTAGATATTGGGCCTTAGTTATAGAAAAACTTGTATGGTTTGCACCACGTAATTGAATCCAAGTCAGGAAATTACCTACTTTCAGTCAATTGTATAATGTTACATCTGCCCTGTTGGCCCAAACTTAAGGAGTGTCAATGCTATGGTTTCTAGTTCTTTGAGAATCAAATAACTTTTGATAAATATGATTAACCTTTACTAATAGAATATAGTTTGGGCTTAGGTTTTAGGCACATAAAAATATTTTTAATTATAAAGTTAATAAGTTTCTGCTTTTGCAACCCACAAAGTTAGATCATAAACATGAGTACATTTAATTCTAAAAAGTCAAGTGGAAAGTACAAAAAGAGCACTGTTTGTGTTCCCAAATGTACATGATCATGTGCTGGGTCATAAGGTAACATTTGATGGAGTTGAAAGTTAAAAAATATCACCAGATGTATGATACATGATGTATGCTAAAGGAAAATAAGAATTGTTTATAAGATTGGTTGATTCAAACAATAAACGAGCAGTCCTACAAAATCATCAGGCCTGTGTCCATTCCTATGCCAACGATGCCCATGCTTCGGGAAACCCTGGACCTGCTGGAGCTGGACTCCGGCAAATAATATTTTCTCTAACTACATTTGGCACTAGAAATAGTTAATGTAAAATCAGTGAGCATTCCACAAAAGAAATCAATTGGCTCAAAAAGAATGATCATCTTTATAAAAGTAGAGAAATAGTATACCCTTTGTTTTAGGTTTCACAAAAGATTGTTAAAATCATAATTATTGGAGGAAGAGTGATAGTGAATTTCAAAAACTATACACTCTTATAAAAATTACAGGAAAAATAAGCCAAGTTTCTTACTTCTAACCATAGCAACATATTCCTTGCTCCTGCCCTAAATAAACAAATAGTCCAAAACAAACATAACTGAAAGTAACACAATCAGTGGTTGCAAGTAAATTAACACACAGTTTATCTATATGGAATAAAATTCTTCAGGCAAAACCATTATATATATATATTTGTATATTTTATATATGTACTTCATATATACATATGGACAGTATTGCAGGACTGCCGAGACCAGCTCAGGAGGATGGGGCTGAAGAAGGACTGCTGTGAAATTTAAGGAAAAATTTTTAACATAAAACAAGACACAGAGACATTTACCTTAAGTAAAGGTGGGAACCGGGGGACTCAAGGTCTCAGGGACCAAGAGCACCACCTTAAGAAACCACACTGCTTTTATTGTGTTTTTTAGGATTGTGTCAAGTGAGAAGGGGGTTGTAGGTGCAGGATATAGGATTTTTTAAGTTATTTTAAAAGTCACATAACCAGTTGCTGATTAAGCTTTTACTCAGACCTTTAGGCATTTAACAATCATTAGCATTTGAGGAAGCTAGGCCTCAGCTATCTAGGCATAGCATCTAGAGAATCACCATTGTGCTTCTGCAGACAGGGGGCCTATCTGCAGCAACCCTGTATGCCTAGGTTTGCACCTCAGTTCTCCTTGCTAATGCATATCCAGCTAACGACCCCTCATAAACCCCTTGGGGCCATGAAGCTCCTCTTTTATTCTTAAGAGGATGTCTCATGCTGTGCAAACAGTGTGCCAATCTGCACAGGTCTGGAGAGCCTAGACCAATGCATTAAGTCATCATTCAGCTGACCCTATGAATAACTTATGCCTTGAGGTCTTTGATCTTAAGCTTAAGTCATTTACCAGCACTGTGACTGTTCTCCAAGCAGGAAGATGGGGTAAAGTAAAGCAAGACAAGATGGAGTTTTCAGCAAAGAGGCTAAGAAAATATTGTAGAAACATGTCTTGTGACACAGGACTGTACCCTAAACCTGTGAAATCTGATGCTATCTCCAGGTAGACAGTGCCATAACTGATTTCAACTTCCAGATACCCTGCTGGTGTCCAGGAATTGCTTTTTGGTGTTGCAAGCCCATCCTACTAAGACACACATGTTGGAATCTGTTGTGTCCCATAACACAAGGTGGGGTTTGAGAACAACATACTTTTCATCGGATAAGAATCAAAGTATATATGTTATAGGAGATTCTTACAATACTTATATTGTCCTAGACATCAATATATAATTTATATTAGGTAAGAAAAACATTGGCTATTCCAGAAAATTGTTAGGTGGGCATTCACTAAGATACTGTCTACTCTGAGACACAGCAAATCCAGTTCTGAGAGGAAAGCTTATTGCAATATAATGTTATTTCAGGAAATAAGAAAAATCTCAACTAGACAACACAATCTTACACCTAAAACAGCCAGAGAAGTAAGAACAGACAAAGCTTAAAGTTAGTAAAGAAAAAAAAATCATAAAGATCAGAGCATAAGTAAATAAAATAGAGACAAAGTAAACAACAGAGAAGATCAAAGAAACCAAAAGTTGGTTCTTCAAAAAGATCAACAAAGTTGATAAATCTTTAGCCAGACTCATCATGAGTAAAAGGGAGAGGGCTCAAATTAGTATAATTAGAAACAGTAAAGGAGGAGTTACAACAGACACCACAGAAATATCAAGGATCATGAAACTATAAGAAATTGCATTCATAATAAATTGGACAACCTAGAAGAAATGGTTCTTTTGTTGTCCATTCAAACAAAGGTACAACCTTCCAAGAGTGAATAAAGAAGAAACAGAAAATATGAATGACTAATCACAAGTACTGAAATTAAAACTGTGATTGAAAATTCAAAAAAAAAGCCTAGGACTTGGTAGCTTCAGAGGTGAATTCTACCAAACATTCAGGGAGGAGTTAACACCTATTATTTTGAAACACTTCCAAAATATTTCAGAAAAAGGAACATTCCAAAGCTCTATCTATGAGGCCACCATGACCCTGATAGCAAAACCAGACAAAGACATTACCTCAAAAAAATAAAATCATAGGCTGATATCACTGATGAAAATAGAGGTAAAAATCCTCAATAAAATATTAGCAAATTAAATCCAACTATATATCAAAAACATCATACTCCATGACAAAGTGGGGTTTATCCCAAGGATGCAAGGATTCTTCAAAATATGCAAGTCAATTAATATTATATACCACATAAACAGAAGAATAAAAACCATATGATCATCTCAATAAATGCAGAAAAAGCTTTTTTACTAAATGAAATAGCCATTTCTAACAAAAACCTCCAGAAAGTAGGCATAAAGGGAACATACCTCACATAATAAAAGTCATATATGACAAACCCACAGCTAACTTCATTCTCAATTTTGAAAACATGAAAGCATTTCCATTAAGATCAGGAATAAGACAAGGATTTCCACTTTTACCACTATTATTCAACATAGTTTTGGAAGTCCTAGCTGCAACAATCAGAGTAGAAAAGGAAATAAAATGAATCTAAATTTGAAAAGAAGTAAAACTATTACTGTTTGCAGATGACATGATACTGTACATAGAAAAATATACAGACACTACCAGAAAACTGTTAGAGCTCGTCAATTCAGTAAAGTTTCAGGACACAAAATTAATGCACAGAAATCTATTGCACTTTGATATACTAACAATGAAAGAACAGCAAAAGATATTAAGAAACAATTCAACTTACCACATCATCAAAAAGAATAAAATACTAATGAATAAACTTCTCCGAACAGAAAAAGATAGCTACTCTGAAAACTATAAGATGCTGATGAAAGAAATCAAAAATGATACAAACAGATGAAAAGATAAGCCAAACTTTTGGCTTGGAAGCATCGATATTATCAAAATGATTATACTATCCAAGGAAATCTACAGATTCAATGCAATCCCTACCAAGTTAGTGATGACATTATTCACTGAACTAGAACAATATATTTAAACTTTATGGAAACACAAAAGACCCCAAATAGCCAAAGCAAATTAAAAAAGAAAAACACAACTAGAGGAATCAGGCTCCCAAATGTCAGACTATACTACAAAACTATACTTATCATAACATTATGGTACTGGGCTAAAAATAGAAAACATAGACGAGTGGAACAGGATAGAAACCCCAAAAATAAACCTAAGCACCTATGGTCAATTCATCTATGACAAAGGAGGCAAGAACATACAGTGGAAGAAAGAGAGTCTCTTCAATAAGTGCTGCCAGGAAAACTGAACAGCTACATGTAAAAGAATGAAATGAGAACATTATCTAACACCACACACACAAATAGACTAAAAGTGGATTAAATACCTAAACATAAGGCCAGACACTGTAAAACACCTAGAGGAAAAATATAGACAGAATACTCTTTGACAGAAGTCACAAAAATATCTTTGATTGACCTCCTACTATGGTGACAATAAAAACAAAAATAAACAAATGGGAACTAATTAAACTTACAAGCTTTTGCATAGCAAAGAAAACCATTTAAAAAATGAAAATACAGCCTACAGAATGGGAGAAAATTTTTGAAAACAAAGTGATGGACAAAGGATTAACCTCTAAAATACACAAAAAACTCATGCAGCTTAAAAAAAAAAATAAAATATGGGAAGGAGTTCCCATTGTGGCTCAGAGCTAATGAACCTGACTAGGATCCATGAGGATGTGGGTTTGATCCCTAGCCTTGCTCAACGTGTTAAAGGATCCAGTGTTGCCATGAGCTGTGGTGTAGGACACAGACATGGCTCCCATCTGGCAGTGCTGTGGCTGTGGTATAGGCTGGCAGAAACAGCTCTGATTCAACCCCTAGCCTGGGAACTTCCATATAGTTTGATTGTGGGCCTAAAAAGACCAAAAAAAAATTAAAAAAAGGAAAAAACATAGGCAGAGGATCTAAATAGACATTTCTAAAAAGAAGACATATTGATGTCCCAAAACACATGAAAACATGATCAATATCGCTAATTATTAGAGAACAACAAATCCAAACTCCTAGGTTGTGTAACACTGTACACCAGACAGAATGGCCATCATAAATATCTACCAACAGTAAATGCTGGAGAGGGTATGGAGAAAAGGGAACCATACTACCCTGTTGGTAGGAGTGTAAATTGATGCAACCCTTATGGATGATAATATTGAGTTTCCTTTAAAATCTAAATATAGAACTATCATTTGATCTATCAATGCCACTTGTGGTCTTTTATATGCACCCCATACTTTTTACTGTAATTCTTTAAATGGCAGGAGCATACCTTATTCATCACTGTATACTCACTGCAAAGAATATAGTCAGATAAGCAGTAGGCATTGTTAAATACATTTGTTGAAAATTTTGGGATAGTCAACCATTTAACTTAAGGAATATCAGAAACTCAAAGAGTTCCTTTTGAAGTTTGAAAATTTTCAAAAGTTTGGAAAGGAGAAATTGAGATCAATTTCCTGTGACTTTTTTACTATAATTTCCTTCCTTTTTCAGATCTTATTTAGCACACTGCTTGGCCTTCTTATCTATGTTTCTACTATAAAATGAAGTATTGGAAGAGATAATGCAAACATTTATGTCTTCAGCATTCTATAGCACAAAATTTATATCACTTTTTTTCAAAATTCCATATTTGGATTTAAATAATTTATTGGGGTACATCTGTTTATTGATTTTATTTTAGTTTTGGTTTCCTCTTGGGCATGCCTGAAGACATGGAATCTTCTCTAGTGATTTCTCTCAGTCCTGCTATAGAATAAACGATTCAGTAAGAAACTTAAAAGCTAAAGGATTTGGATGTGCAGTGTAGAATCTCAATATCCTAGGAAAAAAAAAGACAACTGAAGTTCTTAGGAAGAGAATCAATAAAGAACAAAAAGGTGTAAAAAATTGTGAATACAGTCCAGGGAGAGGAATCAAAGTGGCTCAGACAAAGACAGAGCACTGACCACATTAATCAACTGGAAAAGGTTCAGAGAAAAGACTTCACAATTCTCATAATAAAGGTAGAAGAAGTTCAGAAAGGCTTTAAGAAAATACTCCAAGGTTGGTTGATCTCCCAGAGGGAATAAAACAGCCAAATGTGAAAGTGTTCATAAAACAAATAGATAAAAGAAAACACAGTCGGAAAGATCTCTCTACTGCATACTGACCCAACTTACCACCTTGGAAGTTTTCTTAGAATACTGATATTTAAGTAGCTAAGTATAGGGAAAGTGCCATTTCTAGAAGCTAAATTTTTCTAGAAAAAAAAAATAATACTGAGGCAGACTCTTACAGCTATAAGAAGTTTATTTCATAATTAGAGCTACATAGTAATACATGATGGGATTGAAAGGCAAGCCAGACTCTTGAAATTCCAAAATATTAAGAAGCTCTATCTAAACTGATAAACATCTTGCTTCTTTCTCAGGCCTAACAATGCCTTAAGATACATGAAACCCAAAACATGTAAAACAAAAACATAAATACACAAACAATCAAAACTCGATTTTACAACACTAAAGGAACAAAAAATAAAACATGATTGGGACAGGATTAAGAAGGTGAAATAGAAGGTCTGGAGCTCAACTTCTCTTCTAAAAACAACAAAATTCACAACTAAAGACTGAGCATTCTTCACCCAAATGGACCGGAAACCTTAAAAACAATATCCTACTCCAGAAGAAAAAGAGAAGGACACATCAAGAGGTAGGAAGGCCAATTTCATGATATAAACACCCCCATACTTCCTGGGGGGGAAGCCCCACAGACTGGAAACTAAATGGTTCACAGAGACTCACCTACAGGAGTGAGAGCTCTGAGCCCCACATCAAAATCTCACGTGTGGGGATCTGGCATGGGGAGAAAGAGCTCCTGGAGCATCTGGCATTGAAGCCCAGTGGAGCTTGTGCACAGGAGCTCCATGGGACTGGGGGAGACAGAGACCCCATTCTTAAAAGGTGAACACAGTATTTCACATGCACTGGGACCCAGGGCAAAGCAAAGTCTCCATGGGAATCTGGGTCAAACCTGACTACAGTATTTGGAGGACGTCCTGGGAAAACAGGGGTGAATGTGGTTTGTTGTGAGGGAAGGACATTGAAAGTAAAGCTCTGGGGAATATTCAGTAGCCCTGCCTTTCTCTGGAGGTGGCCATTTTGGGAAAATCTGGCCCCACCCATCAGAACTGACAAGCCCCAGGGCAAACAACAACCCAGGTGGGATCACAGCACCACCCCTCAGTAAACAGGCTGCCAAAAGACCCCTCAGACACACAGCTGCCTCAAATCCCATCCAGAGACTAAGCCCCACCAACCAGAGGGATTTGAATTGGCTCAACCTACCAGTGGGCAGGCATCAGCCCCTCCCATCAGAAAGCCTACAGCAAGCCCCCCATACCAACTTCAGCCACAGGGGGGCAGACATCAGAAGAAATAGAGGCTACAATTCTATTAACTGTAAAAAGGTCACCACACCAAAACTTATAAAAATGAAAAGACAGAGAATTATAACTCAGATGAAGGAGAAAGGAAAAATGCCAGAAAATCAGCTAAGTGATCAGGAGATTCTCAGCCTCCAGGAAAAAGACTTTTGACTGTTGATGCTGAAGATGATGTAAGACATTGGACATAAACTGGAGGCAAAGATGGATAAGTTATAGGAAACACTGACCAAAGAGATACAAGATATAAAACTTAAACAAGAAGAGATGCAAAATACAATAACTGAAATAAAAAATTCACTAGAAGTACCTAACAGCAGAATACAGGAGGCAGAAGAACGAATAAGCGAGGTGGAGGACAGATTAGTGGAAATTACAGATGTGGAGCAGAAAAGAGAAAAAAGACTGAAAAGAAGTGAAGAGAGTTTCAGAGAACTCTGAGACAACGTGAAATGCACCAGCATCTGTATTATAGGGGTGCCAGAAGGAGAAGAGAGAGAGAAGGGGACAGAAAAGATATTCCAAGAGATAATAGCCAAAAACTTCCCTAACATGGGGAAGAAATCACTCACTCAAATCCTGGAAGTACAATGAATACCATATAAAATAAACCCAAGGAAGAGTACCATGAGACACATATTAATCAAACTGACCCAAATTAAAGACAAAGAGAAAATCTTGAAAGCAGCTAGAGAAAAGAAACACATAACATACAAAGGAACCCCTATAAGGTTATTGGCAGAGTTTTCAGCTGAAATTCTGCAGGCCAGAAGGGAGTGGCATGATATACTTAATGTGATGAAAGGAAAAAAACTTCAACCAAGATACCTCTACCCAGCAAGGCTCTCATTCAGATTTGAAGGAGAAATAAAAACCTTCACACATAAGCAAAAGTTGAGAGAATTCAGCAACACTAAACCAGCCTTACAACAAATACTAAAGGAACTCCTATAGGCAGAAAACAACAATAGAGGAAGGAAAGAAAAAAGAGAATCAAAAACAAATCCAAAGCAATTAATAAAATGGCAATAAGAACATACATATCAATAATTACCTTAAATGTTAATGGACTAAAAACCCCAACCAAAAGACATAGACTGGCTGAACGGATACAAAAACAAAACCCATATATATGCTGTCTTCAAGAGATCCACTTCACTTCTAGGGACACATACAAATTGAAAGTGAGAGGATGGAAGAAAATATTTCACATAAATGGGCATCAAAAGAAAGCTGGAGTAGCAACACTCATATCAGACAAAATAGACATTAAAGTGAAGAATATTTTAAGGGACAAAGAAGGACATTACATAATGATCAAAGGAACAATCCAAGAAGAAGATACAACAATCTTAAATATCTATACACCCAACATAGGTTCACCACAATATATAAGGCAACTGCTAACAACCTTAAAAGGAGAATTCAACAATAACACAACAATAGTGGGAGACTTTAACACCCCACTTACAGCAATGGACAGATCAACCAGACAGAAAATCAATAAGGAAACACAGGCCCCGAATGATTCATTAAACCAGATGGACTTAATAGGTATTTATAGGATATTTCATCCAAAGCAACAGAATACACATTCTTCTCAAGTGCACATGGAACATTCTCTAAGATTGATCATATCCTGGGCTACAAATCCAACCTTGGTAACATTAAGAAAATCAAAATCATATCAAGCATCTTTTCCGACCACAAAACTATATGACTAAAAGTCAACAACAAGAGAAAAACTGCAAAAAAAACAAACACGTGGAGACTCAACAACATGCTACTAAACAAACAAGGGATCAATGAAGAAATCAAAGAGGAAATTAAAAAATACCTAGCAGCAAACAGCAACAGAGTTACAACACTCCAAAACTTATGGGATGCAGCAAAAGCTGTTCTAAGAGGAAAGTTTATAGCAAAACAAGCCCACCTCAGGAAACAAGAAAAAGCTCAAGTAAACAAGGTAACTTTACATCTAAAGCAGCTCAAGAGAGAAGAACGGACAAGACCTAAAGTTAGTAGAAGGAAAGAAATCATAAATATCAGAGCAGAAATCAATGAAATAGAAACAAAGAATCCATAGAAAAGATCAATGACATGTAAAGCTGGTTCTTTGAAAAGATCAACAAAATTGATAAACCCCTAGCCAGACTTATCAAGACAAAAAGAGAGAGGACTCACATCCATAAAATTAGGAATGAAAAAGGAAAAGTAACAACGGACATCACAGAAATACAAGGGATCATAAGAGACTACTATTTGCAACTATATGCCAATAAAATGGAAAACCTAGAAGAAATGGACAAATTCTTAGAAAAGTACAATCCTCCAAGACTAAAGCAAGATGAAAGAGAAAAGATGAATGGACCAATCACAAGAACTGAAATTGAAACTGTGATTAAAAAATTGCCAACAAACAAAACTCGTTCATCAGGACCAGATGGCTTCACAGGCGAATTCTATCAAACATTTAGAGAAGAGGTAACACCTCTCCTTCTGAAACTATTTCAAAAAATTGCAGAAGAAGGGATACTCCCAAAGTCATTCAATGAAGCCACCAGCACACCTGATACCAAAACCAGACAAAGATACCACAAAAAAAGAAAACTCCAGGCCAATTTCATTGATCAACATCAATGCAAAAATCCTCCACAAAATACTACCAGACCGCATCCAACAATACATTAAAAGGATTGTACATCATGTTCCAAGTGGGATTTATCCCAGGGATGCAAGGGTTCTTCAATATCCACAATTCCATCAGTGTGATACACCATTTTAACAAACTGAAGAATAAAAACCATATGATCCTCTCAATAGATGCATAAGAAGCCTTTGACAAAATCCAACACCCATTTCTGATAAAAACCCTTCAGAAAGTGGGCATAGAGGGAACCTACCTCAACATAATAAAGGCCATATATGACAAACCCATAGCTAACATCATTCTCAATGGTGAAAGCTGAAAGAATTATGGCTGAAATCAGGAACAAGACAAGGAGGTCTGCTCGCACCACTACTCTTCAACATAGTTTTGGAAGTCCTAGCCACAGCAATCAGAGAAATAAAAGAAATAAAAGGAATCCAAATTGGAAAGGAAGAAGTGAAATTATCCCTATTTGCAGATGACATGATAATATACCTAGAGAATCCTAAAGACTCTACCAGAAAACTGTTAGAGCTCATCCATGAATTTGGAAAAGTCACAGGATACAAAATTAATACACAGAAATCAAGGACATTTCTATACACTAACAATGAAAGAGTAGAAAAAGAAATTAGGGAAGCAATCCCGTTTACCATCACATCCAAAAGAATAAAATACGTAGGAGTAAACCTACCTAAAGAGACAAAGGACCTGTACTCTGAAAACTGCAATCCACTGATGAAAGAAATCAAAGATGAAACAAATAGATGGAAAGACATACCACGCTCTTGGATTGGAAGAGTTAATATTATCAAAATGACTATACTACCCAAGGCAATCTACAGATTCAATGCAATCCCTATCAAATTACCAAGGACATTTTTCACAGAACTTAAAAAAAGTATTTTAAAGTTTGTTTGGAAGCACAAAAGACCCATAATAGCCAAAGACATCCTGAAAAAGAAAAATGGAGCTGGAGGAATCAGGCTCCCTGTCTTCAGACTATACTGCAAAGCAACAATCATCAAAACCATATGGTACTGCCACAAAGACAGAAATACAGATCAGTGGAACAGGATAGAAAGCTCAGAATTAAACCCATGCACCTACAGCCAACTAATCTATGACAAAGGAGGCAAGACTATACAATGGAGAAAGGACAGCTTGTTCAATAAGTGGTGCTGGGAAAACTGGACAGCCACATGGAAAAGAATGATGTTAGAAGACTCCTTAACACCATACACAAAAATAAACTCCAAATGGATTAAAGACCTAGATATAAGACCAGACACTATAAAACTCTTACAGGAAAACATAGGCCAAACACTCTCCAACATAACAACAGCAACATCTTCTCAGATCCACCTCTTAGAGTAATGACAGTAAAAACAGAAATAAACAAATGGGACCTAATCAAACTTCAACGTTTCTACACAGCAAAGGAAACCCTAAACAAAATGAAAAGACAACCCACAGAATGGGAGAAAATCTTTGCAAGTGAATCAACTGACAAGGGATTCATCTCCAAAATTTATAAACACCTTCTGTAGCTCCATACCAAAAAAACAAACAACCCCATCGGAAAATGGGCAGAAGATCTAAACAGACAGTACTCCAAAGAATATGTGCAGATGGCCGAGAAACACAGGAAATGATGTTTAACATCACTCTATTAGAGAACTGCAAATCAAAACCACTATGAGGTACCACCTTACACCAGCCAGAATGGCCATCATCAAAACATCTACAAATAATAAATGCTGGAGAGGGTGTGGAGAAAAAGGAACCCTAGTACACTGTCAGTGGGATTGTAAATTGGTGCATCCACTGTGGAAAACAGTATGGATATTCCTCAGAAAACTGAACCTAGAACTACCATTTGATCCAGCAATCCCACTCCTGGGCATCTACCCAGAGGAAAGCACAACTCGCAAAGACTCATGTACTCTGATGTTCATTGCAGCATTATTTACAATAGCCAAGACATGGAAACAACCTAAATGTCCATTGACAGAGGAGTGGATCAAGAAGATGTGGTACATATACACAATAGAATACTACTCAGCTATTAAAAAGAAAGAAATACTGGCGTTTTTAGCAACATGGATGGATCTAGAAACTATCATGCTAAGTGAAGTCAGCCATACAATGAGACACCAACATCAAATGCTTTCACTAATATGTGGACTGTGAAAAAGGGACTGACTGAATTTCTTTGCAGAACAGATGCTGACTCACACACACTGAAAAACTTATGGTCTCTAGAGGAGACAATTTGGGGGGTGGGGGGATGTGCTTGGGCTGTGGGATGGAAATCCTGTGAAATTGGATTGTGATGATCATTATACAACTACAGATGTGATAAATTCATTTGAGTAAAAAAAAAATTACAGCACCTCTTCAACACATACACAAATGTCACACCGCTTCCTCTTATGTCATGAGAGTGTAATGCAATAGCTAGTATATATTGAGTGCTCTATATGTGCTAGAGACTAGATACTTTCTATGTGTATTTCCAATGTATTGTGTCTTTGATTTAATCCCCACAACACCCCACAATGCCCTGAAAGGCAAGAACTATTATTGTCTTTATTTTTTAAATAACGAGACTGTGATCTGGGAAAACAAACAAACAAACAAACAAAAACATGATTGAAATGTATAAATTATATATCCACTTATTTTAAAAATTCAGACTGGGTTCCACTAGGAAATTTATAAAAGCAGACCTATTCTAATGTAAATTGATAAAGACAGACATGCAGAGATAAGAGATTTTGTAAAAATCAAGGGAATACTGTCTATCTTTCTTTCAAAAAGTATACAATAATGCATCTCTTTTCTAAATTTACAGAATTTCCATTGTTTAAAAGTTGAAGATTTAAACTTGGCAAAAAAATTGAACAGGTGTGCAAGTGAGTGAGTAAGGAGTGGAGTTTTTTCAGGGATGAATATGGGTATTCTGTGATTAGCAGAAAGTAATGTTGCAGACCACATATAAATAAAAATCTCTACTTCAAAAGTTACTATTTATTTTACAGTGGAATTTTGAGTTTAGAGTGACCCTAACTTCTGTAAGTCTTAAAAAATTGCTAGTTTCCACAACAGGGTAAATAATATAAAGATAAATATTAAATTGCATATTAAATTCCATAGGTTCCACAATTCATACCAGAAATATTATAAAAAAGTAAAATTGACTGAATCTTGATACATAACCCTAATTAAAAAGTCTGAACACCTTTTAGATTTAGAAAAGTTGAAAATTATAGACATTTATTCACATAGTAAAATGGATGAATAGCAGAATTAATTCACTGAGGTACAATTAAGTTGTTTTCAGAGAAAATGGCAACAAGAATTACAAAAGAAATAATAAATCGACTTATGGCTTTCATGCCACTTGAATAGCTAGCTCTGAGTTGTGTTGAAGGAAAAATTCTCAAAATGCAATTCATTTTATTTGAAAGAAATAATGTATTATGATGCATTTTTTAAAATAAAAGGCAGTAGGATAGTGTATCTAAACAAAGAAAGGCTTTTATAGTAATTGATACTGAAAAAATTGACAAATCATTTTTAATTTAATTTGCACTTATTGTTTAAATTTGTTAAAGAGGATTGAATGAATCTACATCTATGTATTTGGTGGATACATTTTTTTAAAAGTGCAACACATTCTGAGTAGTAGACAAAAATTGGAATAAATAAAGGGTGTATTTTTGAATATTGTATCTTTTTTTGTTATAGTTGGTCTACAACGTTCTGCCAATTTCTGCTGTGCAGTAAAATAACGCAATCGAATATATATATATATATATATATATATATATATATATATATATACATACACACACACACACACACACATAATATTTTTCTGATATTATCTTCCATCATGTTCTATCCCGAGTTTGGATACAGTTCCCTGTGTTATAGAGTAGGACCTCTTGGTTATTCATTCCAAATGTAATAGTTTGCACCCACTAACCACAGCCTCCATGTCCATCTTAGTCACATCCCCATCATCCTTGGCAACCAAAAGTCTGATTTCTATGTCTTTAAGTATGTATCTCTTTTGCAGATAGGCTGTTTTGTGCTGAATTTTAGATTCCACATATGTGATATCATATGGTATTTGTCTTTCTCTTTATGATTTATTTCACTTAGTATGAAATCTCTAGTTGCATCCATTTTGCAGAAAATGGCATTATTTTTTTCTTATTTATGGCTGAGTAGTATATCATTGTGTACCTATACCACATCTTCTTACTCCATACATCTGTAGAAGGACATTTAGGTTGTTTCCATATCTTGGTTATTTTGAATAGTGCTGAAATGAACATACGGGTGCATGTATCTTTTTGAATTGTAGTTTTGTATGATTATATGCCCACGAGTGAGATTGCTGGATCATACAGTAGTTCTACATTTAGTTTTCTGAGGAACCTCCATAGTATTTTCTATATTGATTATACTATTTTACATTGCCACCAACAGTGTAGGAGGGGTCCCATTTTTCCACACCATCTCCAACATTTGTTATCATAAACTTAATGGCCATTCTGACTGATGTGAGGTGGTCCCTCATTGTAGTTTTGATTTGCATTTATCTAATAATTACTGACATTTAGTATTTTTCACCTTCCTACATCTGTATGTCTTCTTTGGAGAAATGTTTTTTTAGGTCTTCTGCCTATTTTTAGATTGGATTATGTGGTTTTTTTGTTGTTGCTAAGTTGTAGGAGCTGTTTTTATATTTTGGATATTAAGCCCTTGTTGGTTGCATCATTTGCAAATATTTTCTCCTGTTCCATAGGTTGTCTTTTCATTTTTAATGGATTCCTTTGCTGTGCCAAAGCTTGTAAGGTTGATTAGGTCCCATTTGTTTATTTTTATTTTTATTTCTATTCCTTTGGGAGGATGACCTAATAAAACATTTGTATGGTTTATATCAGATAATTTACCTATGTTCTCTTCTAGGAGTTTTATGGTGTCACACCTTATTTTTAAGATTTTGTTTGTTTGTTTGTTTGTTTTGTCTTTTTGCCTTTTCTGGGCCATTCCTGTGGTGTATGGTGGTTCCCAGGCAAGGGGTCTAATCAGAGCTGTAGTCACCGGCCTACGCCAGAGCCACAGCAATGCAGGATCTGAGCTGCATCTGCGACCTACACCACAGCTCACAGCAATGCCAAATCCTTAACACACTGATTGAGGCCAGGGACTGAACCCTCAACCTCATTGTTCCTAGTCAGATTCATTAACCACTGAGCCATGATGGGAATTCCTTAAGTTTTTAAGCCATTTTCAGTTTATTTTTATGCATGGTTTGAGGGTATATTTTATGCATCATATTTTTTCTTGACCATATCACAGTTCCAACGAAGAGTGATTTTAATACAGCAAAATGAACACATATCTTTTGTTGTTGTGTATTAAATCATGTTCAGGTTTCGCTTTTTTATTTTTTATTTTTTTTAACTGCAACTGTGACATGCAGAAGTTCCCAGGCCAGGAACAACTGAGCCAAAGCAGGATTAGCTCATTGATCTTAACATACTGAGCCACCAGGGAAATCCATGTTTCACTGTTACAAGACCAATTTATTTGCATAATTCTTTTGTCAATAACTATATAATAACCAAGGCAAAATTTCCTGTCAGATTTAATATTTAGGTGCACAAAATGACTAAATAAAATATAT
The DNA here is from genome assembly GCF_016906955.1 of Phacochoerus africanus. Taxonomy (NCBI): domain Eukaryota; kingdom Metazoa; phylum Chordata; class Mammalia; order Artiodactyla; family Suidae; genus Phacochoerus; species Phacochoerus africanus. The sequence goes on along the minus strand of NC_062544.1, from coordinate 251,841,987 downwards.
GTTGCCTAAATCTTTTACTTAATGAGTAGTTGGTTGAATTGTGTTGTTCCAGGATAACATATAATACATAAAATAAGCCAAATACAGAAGTAAATAATGATAATTCTGATACCTTTTTACATAGCAATGAAGTTAGATTATTTCATTTAAAGACTCCAGAGACTCCCCTCTGAGCATACAGCAGCTACGTTCTCATTAAATTAATTGCCCAAAAGTTCCTATTGCGGCTCATTGGTAACAAATCCAAGTACTATCCATGGGAATGTGGGTTTGATTCCTGGCCTCGCTCAGTGGGTTAGGGATCCTGCATTGCCATGAGCTGTGACGTAGGTTGCTTATCAAATAAAATTACATGCAATTACTTGAGTATTTAAAAACCAGCTGCAATCATTTAACCTAGACAATAATGTAAGAACATTTTTACTAGAGATCTAGGTTTCTGCAATTTCACTTTGGGGATTATATTTGAAGAAATATTACAAAGGAAAATAGGGTTTGATTGGAATTAAATCAGAGGAAAATATGTTGTGATGGCTAGGAAGTTTGAAATAGTAAGAATTTGCATTCATATACTGTAATGCTCTTGTCTTTCCTCCTCTTTCCTCCTCTCCTTCCTATTCCCTCCTTTTCCCTTATCTCCTTTCTCCTCCCCTCCTCCCCTCCATCTAATCAGTCACAGTCACTGTCCTAATACATCCATTCTTTCATCATCACATGCTTGTATATATGTATATTTGTATGTACATCCCTTATCTTTCTAATCTCCACCTAATATGTGTGTACAAACATATACACAAATATATATTAATGCAAACAAAAATTATTATTTCAGTCTAACACAAACCAAAACTTTGATTAATAAATTAAAACATTTCTAATTTAAGTTGTAAAAGTGCTTAAATATGAATCTTGACTCAGGAAGCTGTCAATATTATGCATCAGTTAGTATTTATCATCAATTAGTACTCTATTTTTAAGACAGAACCACTTTAATTAAAATAGACACATGCCCCAAACCACTGTCATACATAAAACATTAGTAGTAATTCTAATATCAAATAATCTGTCAGTATTTGCTTTTCTGCAATTGTTGAATGCTTTATGATAGTTTTTACAATTTGTTTCAACTGGAACCACAAAAAAGCAAGCAACATGCCATCTATATTTCATTTGAAATTTCCTTAATTTATAATTGTCCTGACTTTATTTTGACTACTTAATAATTCTCTTAAGGAAACTGGCCCATACATTTGGTTTTTCGATTTTGCTAAATATCTCTGTACAGTGTCAGTGAATATATTATTGCATCACCTATATCTTCCTTAAACTGAATGTTAACTCTAGAATGTTGAACTTATTCTATTTTGTACAGTTATTTTGTTTTTTCCAAGAACACTTCATAGGTGGTGTAGTCTTCCATCAGGAAATACATAAATGATGATCATTATTTTTCCTGTTCCATAATGAAAAATGAATTTAGCTTCTCAGTTCTATTATTTCCTTATGGATTGCAAAATCATAAGATTCTAATTCTATCAGCTTTTATTCATGTTTAGCCAGACACTAAAATGAGCAATTTTCCCTTAAAGGTTATTTGTTACTATTAGGCAGAATTTGCCCATTGCAGGCAGATTAAAATTTTATTTCCTGGAGTTCCCGTTGTGGCTCAGTGGTTAATGAATCTGACAAGCATCGATGAGGATGCAGGTTTGATTCCTGGCCTTTCTCAGTGGTTTAAGGATTTGGCGTTGCTGTGAGCTGTGGTGTAGGTTGCAGACATGGCTTGGATCCCACATTGCTATTGCTGTGGTGTAGGCCAGAGGCTATAGCTCCGATCAACCCCTAGCCTGGGAACCTCCATATGCCACTGGTGAGGCCCTAAAACAAAGCAAAAAAAATTATTTCCTTTATTTTCCAATATTCAGTATACAGATTTGCTTTCCATAATCATTCAAAGGTGACATATACATTATTTCTTATATTTTGAGTAACACATTATCCTGGATAAAATTATTTAACATGTTTCAATACTTGACCATAATTATGCTTGTTGATGCTCAAAATTCCCCCATGTTTATCCAATGGGAGAATTCAGGACGGCATCTATAGCTATACAACCTCTAATCATTAACAGTTTCCATCTTTCCTGATGCTACAGAATACTTGTGTATTTGTTATCATAGAATAGGAATCAGTCATTTCTTCTCATTCATATTAGCAGGAATGATATTAAAAAAAAATATAATCTGTAAATAGTAATATTCACGAGTTGTTGTATCATCTCCTTTTCAAGAGATAAAGCTAGAAAATACACATAAGATACATTATATATTAATAAGGAAATAAATAATAAGTTCATTATGATATTTCCAGATCATGTTTATGGTTCTGGATTTTCACTAATTTGATTTTATACTTATCTGTTCTTTTATCTTAAAATTTTGATTCATAAATACACTGTCATAATTGATAATTTCCTTTATCCTACATGCCATTTTAGAATAAAAATACCAATATTACTATAAAAAATATGAACAGTGAAAATAGTACATTTTTTTCTTTGCAATTATTTTTTCCATACAATATAAAACCCTTCAGCCAGATTACTATATTTTAAAATCACTTGATATATTTGTACTGTGTGAACTAGGAAAACAGCTTGATATAATTAAATCCAGTTACTTTATCTTACTTTCACTTCTTAGGATTTACTGTTCTAAAATAACTTTGTTTTAAAATTATGAAAACAAAGTAGCAGGATACAAGATTAACATTCGAAAATCAGTTGAATTTCTGAATACTAACATTGAAATATTAGAAAAGGAATACGAAAACACCTTTTAATATTGCACCTCCAAAAAATTAAATACCTGGGAATAAACCTGACCAAGGAGGTGAAAGACTTATATCTGAGAATAATAAAACATTAATCAAAGAAATTAAAGAGGATTCAAAGAAAGGGAAAGATATTCTATGCTCCTGGGTTGGAAAAATTAATATAAAAATGGTCATACTACCCAAAGCAATCTACAGATTCAATGCAATCCCTATCAAATTGTCTAGGATTTTTTTACAGAACTAGAACAAACAATCAAAAAATTTATATGGAACCCAAAAAGACCCAGAATTGCCAAAGCAATCCTGAGAAACAAAAAACAAGCAGGAGGCATAACTCTCTGAGACTTCGGGCAATATTACAAAGCCACGATCATTAAGACAGTTTGGTACTGGTACCAAAACAGACAGACAGACCAATGTAATTGAAGAAGCCAGAAATAAACCCAGACAAAGGAGGCAAGAATATAAAATGGGAAAAAGAGAGTTTCTTCAGCAAGTGGTGCTGGGGAACCTGGATAGCCAAATGTAAATCAAGATAGCTGGAACACACCCTCACACTATGCACAAAAATAAACTCAAAATGGCTGAAAGACTTAAAGATAAGACAACACACCATCAAACTCCTGCAAGAGAACATAGGCAAAACATTCTCTGACATCAACCTTACAAATGTTTTCTCAGGTCAGTCTCCAAAGCAATAAATAAAAGCAAAAATAAACCAATGGGACCTGATCAAACTGAAAAGCTTTTGCACATCAAAGGAAACCATAAAAAATAAAGACAACTTAGAGAATGGGAGAAAATAGTTTCAAATGATGCAACAGACAAGGGCTTAATCTTTGAAATATACAAACAGCTTATACAACTCAACAGCAAAAATCCAACAACCTAATTGAAAAATGGGCAGAGGACCTGAATAGACATTTCTCCAAAGAAGATATACGTATGGCCAATAAGCACATGAAAAAATGCTCAACATCCCTGATTACTGGAGAAATGCAAATCAAAACTACTAGGAAGTACTACCTCACACCTGTCAGAATGGTCATCATTAACAAGTCAACAAATAACAAATGCTGGAGAGGGTGTGGAGGAGAAGGAACCATCCTACACTGTTTGTGGGAATGTAATTTGGTACAGCCACTATGGAAAATGGAGGTACTTCAGAAAACTAAATATAGAACTACTATATGATGCAACAATCCCACTCTTGGGCATATATCCAGACAAATCTTTCCTTTAAAAGATACATTCACCCATATGTTCATTGCAGCACTATTCATAATAGCCAAGATATGGAAACGACCTAAATGTCCATCGAGAGATGAATGGATTAAGAAGTGGTATATATACACAATGGAATACTACTCAGCCTTAAAAAAGAAATATATAATGCCATTTGCAGGAACATGGATGGAACTAGAGATTCTCATACTAATTAAGCCAGAAATAGATAGGCAAATATCATATGATATCACTTATATCTGAATCTAATATATGGCACAAGTTACCCTTTCCACAGAAAAGAATCTCATGGACTTGGAGAAGAGACTAGTGGTTGCCAAGGGGGAGGGGGAAGGAGTGGGATGGACTGGGAATCTGGGGTTAATAGATGCAAACTATTTCATTTGGATTGGATAAGCAATGAGATCCTGTTGTATAACATTGGGAACTATATCTAGTCCCTTGCAATGGAACATGATGGAGGATAATGTGAGAAAAATAATGTACACATATGTATGTGTGACTGGGTCACACTTTACTGTACAGTAGAAAATTGACAGAACACTGTAAACCAAGTATACTAGAAGAAAAATCATTAAAAAATAAAATAAAATTATGAAAACATATCTATGCGAGCAGAGCTAATTGTGCAAAAGAGAACTGCAACTTTTCCTCATGTGCTCTCTACCTGTTCTCTCTCTTTCTCTCTCTCTCTCTCCCTATATATATACATAGACACATATACACACATACATGGGTAACCATGCTATTTTAATTTACTAATTTATTTCATGTTTGTGTTTTTGTTTAATATAAAGTATATGCACACATTTGTGCATTTAAAATCATAATTTCCAAGATAAATGGAAGCATACTATTCCCAAATTGTCCAAATAAATTTTTACTTAAGCATATGTCTAAGGAAACTACTAATATTAGGCTACATAGCATGACTTCATTCTTTTTAAGTTCCATACTCTCACATGGGTGCACGTATTAACAACTACTTCATAATTACTAATCACTTACTAAATCTGGGTTAAATACAACTTTCACTATTGGTTTATTTTTTTTTATTTCTAGCTTTATTTATTACATATTTAACTTTTCACTTTTGTTATTTATTTTGTTATTTATCTCTTTAATATGACTAAAACATACAAGCAAAAAATAATGTACACTGTTTTTATTGATCTCTTTAATATAAATTGATTAAATTTTTTTCTTATCACTATTATTCCATAAATTCCATTTGCTTTGATTTTATTATTATTTTCAAGATGTTCTGAAATTTCAGTCTCTATTTTCCCTTAGTTACAATAATTGATTAATAAAATGTTTGAAATTTCTAAGAATATATTTTTAGTTTTTTGTCATGGAGGTCTAATTTTTTGCATTTTGAAAGAATTATTACATTTGAGAATTAAATTATACTTGAGAGAATCCATTGTATATATTATATGGAAATTAATAACAAATTAAATCAACATATTTTATGTGAGTAAAGGATAAAAAGTTCTTGAGACTATCAAAATGTAGGACAAAAATAAATACTGAAGAAATTGATATTTGGCTAATTATCTCAGGAAAAGACTTGGGAAATTGGATGAATCCATATCTGTGCCTGGCAATTTCAAAGACAGAAATTTATCACATGAATAGGAAAGGAAATCCTGGAAAATAACCCTGGACTGAAAACTTAGTCCCTTCATTCAAAGAGTGAATGAAAACTGATAAGTAGAAACTCTAGGAAAATTGGCCTAAATTCAACCAAAAAAATCACTAAAGATCATAACAAAGACTGACTGTACATACATTTTTTTAAACTAGTCCTTGCTACATTACAGCCATTCTTAAAGGATTTTATCTATATGTCAAAGAAAGAAGACAATAAGAACTAATGCTTATATAGTGCTTAATCTGCTTCAGGCACTGTATTAAGTGCTTTAAATATATAAATATATATGTATATAATCTTATTAATATATATCTATTTAATATATAAATATATAATCTTCACAAAGTTTCTCTATAACTATAGACCCACATTAACTGTCCTAGAAATCTGTTCTTAATTCCTCTTCTACCACAAAGCCACTGTAAAAAGAAAAATACTGAGTTCTGCCAAGGTTGGATGTCATCAAGATGTTCCTCACTTCTCACACAAACTACAAGTTAAGGGGTGCCCAGGACCACTTTCCAGTTCAGTGATTCACTCAGACTCACAGAAATACTGAAAGCTGTTACATCAGTCCCTGTTTAACAGAGTAAGATTAAAATCAGCCATGGGAACATACATACAGTCTAGAAGATTTCCAAGTTTTGGAGCTTCCAATAGTACTCTTTCAGTGGAGTTGTAAAAAACACTAACAGCTCCCAGCAATAATGTATAACAATCTACATAGAATATGGCCAACAAGAGAAGTCACCCAAGCTCTAGTATCCAGAATTTCAGTGGGGTTTGGTCATGTAGACAGAGCTGACTGCCCATGTGGTTGGCCTTAACCTCTAGCCTCTCCATAGGTCTACTTGATACATTCTGGTTCAAAGATACTAACATAAACTATTGCAAATATAGAATGTCAGGCATGTCCAAAGGCTTCCTAGCAAAAAATTCATTTCATCAGGTAGGATACCCCAAGAGATTGGAGATTATCTCCCAGAAAATAAGGGTAAAAATCAGAACTCTTTTTGAGTAATGTTAATTCTTTAAGAACACTAGACTATAGCTACATTTTATCTTGATTTCTTGATTGAAATTTTCATTATCACAGAGATATGGAAGGTATAGAAAAATATTTTTACATATATTTATTAAAAGAAATACTACTAAGTTAAATGATACATCCAAAAATATATTTAGTTATACATTCCATCTTATTCAAATATGCTGCTTCTCTAAAGGGCACACTTAAAATCACTTCAAATTATTGTTACATGACTTCATAAGTATCCTGCATATTTCCCTGTACCTGAAGAATAGAAAATATTTTTGGTAAGGAAATATATGCTCAAAATATTATTATAATCTGTTTCCCTCCTGTCCTGGATGCAAGATATTGCTAAGAAAGATATAACATAAAATAGAGTAGCAAGTGAGTATGCTGCAATTTAATGTCTTGGGAAGATATCATTTTCCCAAATTATAAATAAAACTTATTAAGAAGAGATTCAGAAAAGTTGTAAAGGACAAGTATAAACAAACCCTAACTTTGTAGTCAACACAAATGTACAGAATGACAAAAGAGAGAGCATAGAGTACAGAGTAGCTAAGCTCTTTATGTACAATTTACAATCCTTTATATAAATATTTGTTCCCTGGCTTTATGAGTTGAAATTAAAAAATAAACATACCTTTAAAAATTTACCATGCTGAACTAAACCCACTAAACTCCGCATATCAGTACAGAAATATACCTATTTGTATCATAGTATGAAGATGCATAAGTCAAATATTTTGCTTGTTTTGGACACTATGCAGAATGTGGTAATGTGGAATTACCTTTCAATATTTGTAGTACAGCTATTAGGATATAGTAGCTGCTGGCATTATGACTTCTAGCTTTAATGACTACTTGCACTGAAAATAAAATGCATCATATTTGGACATTCATTTTCAATTTCATCTGCCAAGTAGAATGTTATCATGTACACGATCAATAGAATGATCTGACCAAACACACACATCAGATTATACTCTCTTCCATTTCTAAAATTTTAAACCTACAACGGAACATAATACATCATTCAAAGATTTCCATTTTTTACAAGATTTTCTATAGCATATAACAGAATTTCTTTTTGCAAGCTAACAAAAGTCAACACATTGGATATTTTATTTAATACAACCTTCATTATGTTTATGTTTATAAAGTAATTAATAAATTTTACCTTTTTCCATTAACAGATTCATGGTAAATAATGCTCATTTTATTTTATATTGTCTGTTTTATGTGTTAAACTCAATTTAAAATACATTTATTTTTTCAGAGGTGTCTCATAACGAGTCTCAGAGGAGTGAATACTTTTGAGTACCCAAATTCTTCAGCTAAACCCATAAGCTATAATTTCTTATTGCTAAGTAATAAGAAATTACTTATTACTGAGAGGCTTTTGAGTACCCAAATTCTTCAGCTAAAACCATAAGCTATAATTTCTTATTACTAAGCCAAAAGTATACATTTTTTTAAAAGCATTGTGATGAACTTAGAGAGAGGGAAACATTCTTTTTTAAGGATATTCTCAGTTCCTGGTAAAATTTGGTGGTAAAAAAGGTGCCAAATAAATACATTTGGAATAAAATTAATTTAGATACATGCTATAGGACTTCAATAAAGAGAAATCCATGAGTTGCCTCAGGCTTCTAGAAGGTGTTAAACATTTCTCATGATAAACAATCTAGTAGCCATCCAACAATAGAATGAAAGGTTTCATCATAACCTATTAGCTGCCCTCCCTTTTTCACAATTCATTCTGTTCATAGCTATAAAGGGACAACTATCAGATATGTGTATCTCTCAAACCTTTCTTAAGCTAATAATTAATGTAAAATACAGACTAATGTAAAATGTAGGTCACAGCTGATGCTTCTACATATGTTTCCCCATAAATATCAGAAAAGCACATAATTCTAAAATCATGAGAAGAAATTGGATTTAAGTGGAAATAGCATGTTTGTCATCTCAGAGATTTTACTCTTATTTTTTAGCTGGAAAGGGCACAAATGTATTCATTTGTATAAACTCTACACAGGAAAAATCAGCCTTATTTAATAGTAGGGAGCATTCTTATTAGTAGCAAGTAATCAGTGAGTAACACAGCAGGAGAAAATGCTTTATTTTCTAATTTCTAATTCTAATCTCTATTTATTTTCTAATATAATTTATTTACATGATTATTTTCTACAAATATGACTACTTAATATAGCTAAATAGATAGAAGTATTTTTAGTTTGAAAAATGTCACACACTACACATTCATATTTACAAACGTTTAAAAAACATATTTGAACTACATAATATATGTCATCATTTTGATATATAAATCATATGAGATTTTATAAAATTACCTATATATTTTGAAATAAGATTTTTTAAAATTCTAATTTAATTAAAAATTTAACTACAGTATAGTATACATACTGAAACCCAACCTATCTCCATGCCTTCACATATGCAAAGTCCCCTACATTATTACACAAAACAGTGTGTCTTTATCTGAGATCAACCCAAATTTATCTGAGGTCAGTTTGTCTAAATGAGTGATTATCAACAGCAACCTATACTATTGCCCAATCTAGAGCATATGTTTCATTATTTACTGGCCATTCCTGCCCTCACTCTTACAAACTACGTATGGATTCTATTTTCTGAAAACTGGAAAATATTTTTGGCAAGGAAAATATATTACATACTCCTGCGTAATCTTGATCTAGTATCTTAACCCCCATGTACCTCAGTTTTCTCATCTGTTAAGTAGACGTAATATAATTTATCACACAGAATTGATGTAAAGCTTGCATACAATAATATGCACAAAGAATAGTGCTAGAAGCACAGGGAGCACTATAATGATATTAGCTCTTATTTTTAAGTAGTAAAGAAAAAAAAATAATGTTTTTTAGCCATCAACTAATATAGTATTTCTTAGATTTTATGCTAAATCATTGCACATTAATGATCTACAATTAATGAGTTAAAATTAATGAATAAACTCAAAATTATTATTAAATAGAGGAATATATATTACTTTCCCCCAAAAAGCTGAAGGATATAGTAAAATTCTGTATGTAGAATTGTTATCAAAAAAAGTTAAATACTCAATGTCAGTAATGATAACATGCTATAAATACAGTATACTAAATAATTTTTCTTTTATCAAAATCATCATTTTTCTTAAAAAATAATCAAGCAATTATATTTCTATCATTTTTTATAATAGATTCTATTCTTACCAAACTACAATTGTATTCTGTAACTAAAGGCACTATATTTCAAAACATAGATTTCTATCAATGGCCATTAAAATAATAATTAGTATTGAATTCTATCTCATTCTATATTTTATAAATCATAATCTATATCACTTTTGGATCAGAATGCACACTATACATAACTAAGCAATGTATATTAATGATGTAATTTTTGTGGTGCTTATAAAAGCCCATCTACAGGTAAGAATGCCACTGTGAAATTATAATAGATATAGCCTGATGTATATGAGGGACAAGGTTATGCTAGTAGCCTTTAAATATTTTTATGAATTTATCTGTCTCTTCTCAAAATAATATCCTAAAGCATCTTCTCAAAAAAATGGGAGCTTTTACTATAGTAAGATTGATAAGGAGTAAAATATTTTGAATGTCAGGCACTTTCTGGAATAGTGGTTACATATAGCCAGATAACAGCAGGAGGTATCAATACATATTAACATGTAAGAACATCTCATTTAGAGATTTATTTTGCTTTTCACCAGTGTAATTAATGAACAAACTGTATTAGTTGCTCACAGCCCCAGTACTCTGCTGACCAATCTCTGTTTACCCAAAGATGTTCCCTTGGGGAAGCTCATTTTGGAATCCTTTTCCTACTACCAAAGCAACCCAGGGAGTTCCCATTCTTACCACTTCACTGGGGAAAACAGACTTATACTTTCTAATAGAATTCATAATATACTTTTCATAAAGCCCAGTTTATGAGCTGTGGTTAATAATAATAGAAATGTTGCAATAAATTATATTCCTTTTAACATCATGGTAAATTGTTTTTGTGAACAAGGCTCCACTACAAATGACCTTTTATGGTGTGGTTTCTAAAAGGAATGAAAAAAAAATCTGCACTTAAAAGTGCTAAACCTCTTAGTATGCAGATTTTGAAACATAACAAAAATGTAAGTTGAGAAATATTTCTAAATTTATATCCAATAACTAGGACATAACATTGGCTACAATGAGATATACTATTTGTTAGCTTTAACTGCACTGAATTCAGTAACTGAAAAAATAATTGAAACTGAGTATTTACAGTAGCTTTTAATTTCTGATTAGTCCCTATTGTTTTAAAAATACAGGAAGAGTAAAATATATCAAATATTATTGTATAGGTATTGGATAAAATTTTAAAGTGGTAAATCTGAAACAATGAAACAATTTAATCAGAGTTTTTCTATGATGGATAGATTTAGTTTACTGAAAATATCATGGAAAACAAATAATATAGAACTCTAAAATCTAATTAAAATCCAACTAATGAAGGGTATGAGTCAATCCATAAATCCTTAAAGAATGAAGAGATATAGCATTTTACTTATCAGTGAATGTACATAAGTTATAAGATCATTTAAGAAATTTGGCAAGAAAATACACATTAAAGGATAATCACTAAAGTTCTTCCCATCATCAAAAAAGCATGCTACAATTACTTTACTATGACATCCCAGGTTTTGAAGTTTTATTAACTGTGAAGGAAATATATTGGGATTATTGGCCAGAGCTTACCACAGTTATTTTCACATCACCACCTTCCTCATCAATCAAGAAATTGTCATTTTTATCCACAGAGTATATTGAAGTACATATTGCCTAAATGTCAGTGAGGAAGAGACTTAACTCTCATTGGGATAGTGATCATGCACTTTCATTCTTGTCTCCATCATTTTCAGCCATTTGACTAGATTTTGGCACCTTTCTTCTGGAAATATGTGCACACATGAAGTAGCAATAGAGGACTAAAATGCCAGAGGCTTCTTTATATTCCAGAGATATGAAACCCCTAATGTGCTGCAAGGAGTGTCTCAAATAAAATAAATTCCAGCACTAATTCATAGGAATAATTTTATTAAAGACTTTTCTTTGATTGTTTTGATAGTTTCGACGTGAATAAGTCAATTTACAGGTTAAGAGCATTACTCAGTGTCTCTGTAGACAAAGATGACTGTACCATGTGTAGTATATTCTTTGCTTTATAAGTTTTCATAAATAAGCCTGAGTTTCCTTACCACTTAAGCAATATGTTATATCTCTGACACTTTTGTCTTAATTCTAGAATAGTGAAAACTATTTTTATATTTTATCATTATGTTTCCTTGGATTCATTGATCTTTTCTTAGTAAAATGCTAACATTTTTATATATTGCATAACCTGCATCTATTATTTGAAAATTCAATTATTAACTGATTTTTTTAATGTATCAGAAGAAATGTTATAGTATACAATAATTTTGAAGATTTGTCTAGTTGTATACTATAAAACCTATGAAATTTCCTATAAACCTATGAAATTCTACACTGTCCATTTTATTAAAATATGAATTTCTACATAAAAGTATACATGTATTTTTTATACTTGTAAATGTAGAACTCTATTGTTAAAGGAGGTAAGCTATAATTTAATAGATCGCTATGCATATGGAAAGTAGGAGAATGTGTTTTTTTGAGATATTTAGCACAAGAGTACAATGTGTTGTGTTTGTTTAGCACCTGCTGTGCTGCCACATGCCAATCCATGCTCTCCTCATCACCCTTCAATTGAACAAACATCAAACAGAAGGGACATTGGGTAGGATGATTTCATTTGGAATAAATAAATCTCCATATGATTTAACAGCACTTTAAGTCACTTATAAAACCTACTCATATTTCTATCTCTGCTCATCTCCTGCTTTCTTGATAGAACCTTCTTAGATAATCATAATCCCTATCCAGATTTCCTTTAGCAGAAATGCAATGTTTTCAAGAATCAGTAAACTCTCCAATTGTGTCAATAGTTAATTGTCTTGGGTGTGTTTTTTGATTATTTAATTATTAAATGTTGACACTTTGTTGGTGCTTCAGCAATCCTCACATTGGTTCTTTTACCTGGTATTTTGAAGACCTTATCTGAAGTATACCTTGACCACTTCAAATACACTTTTTTTCAGTTTTACTGAAGTATAATTGACATACATTGTGTAAATTTAACACTGTGCAATGTGTTGATGTGATACACATGTATATTGCAAAATGATTATCATTTAGCCTTAGCTAATAGCTTTATCTCATCATATAATAACTATTTCTTTTATTGTAGTGAGAATATTCAAGATCTACTCTCTCAATAACTTTCAAGTATATAATATAGTATCATTAACTATAATCACCATGCTGTGCATTAATTAGATCCCAAGAACTCATTAGTCTTCGAATTAGAAGTTGGTAAACTTTGACCACTCTTTCTTCATTTCCTCTACTCCCCAGCCCTAGTAATCATTATTCTAACTCTCTGTTTCTATAAATTCAGCTTTTAAAGGTTTTATACATAAGTAATACCACAGAGTATTTTTCTTGCCCTAACTTATTTAACACAGTATCTTCAAGTTTCATACATGTTCTTGCAAATGGCAAGATTCTCTTATCTCTCATGGTTGAACAGCATTCCATTTTATATAAACATATACATACATATACATATCTTCATCCACTCATGTGCCAATAGTCTTGACTATTGTGAATGGCGCAATGAAGTGCAGATAATGCTCTGAGACCCTATTTTCATTTTCTTTGGATAGACTCAAAAGTTGAATTACTGAATCATATGGTGGTTTTATTTTTAATGTTTTGAGAAACCTCTGTGATATTTTCTATAGTGGCTGTATCATTTTACATTCCCACCAAGAGTGCACTAAAATTTGTATGTAATCACAAAAGACCCAGAAGAAGAATAACTGGAAACATTACACTTACTGATTTTAAAATACACCAAAAATTTAGAGTAAATAAAAACAGTAAATATGGGACTGGCATATAAATATACATGTTTACCAATGGAACAGAATAGAGAGTACAGAAATAAACCCCCACCTATACAGTTAACTTATACTTGATAAAGGACCAAGAATGTTCAATGGAGAAAGTATAGTCTTAGCAATGTATTAGGAAAATTGTGTCATCACATGCAGAAAAATATTGGATCCTTATCTTACACCAGTCACAAAAATTAATTCAAAGTGGGTTAAAGACAACAATAAAATTTAAAATGATAAAACACCTTGGGAAAAAAACAGGGAAAATTCTTCTTGACATTGGTCTTGGCGATGATTTTTTTGAACATGATACTAAAAGCACAAGCACCAAAAGCAAAACTCAGTAAGTGGGACATATCAAATTCCAATAATTCTACACAGCAAAAGAAAAATGAAATGAAAAGGTAATGATGTAATAGTAGAAACATTTGCAAAGTGTATATTTTGATAGGTAGCTAATGTTCAAAATTTGTAAAGAACTCATGCAGACCGATAAAAGAACCCAATCTGATATAAAAAAAAATTGGCAGAGAAATTGAATAAATGCTTTTCCGAAGAAGACACAGAAGTGGCCACCAAGCACATGAAAAGATGTTCAATATCACTATCTTTTGGAAAATGCAAATCAAAACCAAATTAGATATTACCTCACACCTGTTAAAATTGCTATCATTGAAAAGACAAGAGTTAACAGGAATTGGCAAAGATGTAGTGAAAAAAGACCCTTTACATACACTTTGAGACTCACAGTGTCCAAGTGGCATATTTACAGGTAACATAAACCTGATTATAGAAAATCATGTCCAGGTAAGCTGATTTGAAGGAACTGGTCATTCTCAGTTTTAAAAGAAAACCTAGAGGGCAAATATATTATTGTAGTGATAATATTTAGGTTTTCAACATGAATAAAAGACTAGATTTATTTTCTTTTGCTTCAGAGGATAATAGATGAGCCATTAATATAAATATACAACTATGTTTTAGAGGAAAGAGAGAATAGCCTCTTATCTAAGATTCAGTTACATCTGTAGAGAGCCTAGGAACTGAGTAGACAGTGAACCAAATGAGAAAATGTATCAAGAAGGTATAAAGGTTAAAGACATAAGAATACATTTTCATTCATTTGAGTCAATTCATCAATTTTTCAGGAAATAAATGCTAAAAATGCAATACATAACTTTTCTCTTTTGCCCTTTGATTTTCACTGCTATGCTCAGCCAGACTTAATCTCTTCTCCAAAATCCTTCAGAATGAATGCAATTTATGATCTCTGTGGAGAACAATGGAAGCCCAGGTGAGTCCTTCTATCAACAAGGCACATGACTAATGAGTTGCTCATCTTCCTCACCTTGGCTCAGAACCACAGTTCAGATATGAAGCCATTACTTTCTGGATTCTGAGACTTACTTATCACTCCTACAGGGACTGCAATTGTCAATGGTCATAAAAGGGTCTATTTTAAGGTAAAACTCTAAAAGAATTTGAATTGAAATCAATCCTGGCCAAAGAGGAAAAAAAATGCCCTAATTAACATTGTCTTTCACAAAAAAAAATGTTTTCTTAGTTACAAGGATCTAAAATTTACTTCAGTTGTAGAAGTTCTGATATTTTAGAAATAAGGGAATTAAGAGTTTTAAGTAAGTAATTTATAAGTAAACAGATATGCACAAGAAACAATTTGGAAAGGGAGAGAGAAAAAATTAACAATGTATAGCCTCATTATAGTCAAATTTTCACAGCTGAGATATTCTGAAAAGTAAATAAAAAAGTAGTAAATCATTCATGCAAATGTATAAAACCATTAATAAAATATATCAGCATATAGGAGTTCCCATCGTGGCGCAGTGGTTGACGAATCCGACTAGGAACCATGAGGTTGCGGGTTCGATCCCTGCGCTTGCTCAGTGGGTTAAGGATCCGGCGTTACCGTGAGCTGTGGTGTAGGTTGCAGACGCGGCTCAGATCCCGCGTTGCTGTGGCTCTGGCGCAGGCCAGGGGCCACAGCTCCGATAAGACCCCTAGCCTGGGAACCTCCATATGCCGTGGGAGCGGCCCAAGAAATAGCAAAAAAAAAAAAAATATATATATATATATATATATATATATATATATATATCAGCATATAAATATACAAATAAAGCATATCAAGGTAATTTAGGCAGAATCCCTTTAGCATTTAAACAAAACAACAAATCTATTTACCCAAACTTTCTCTTTCTATCTCTCCCTCTCTCAAATAATATAATTCCTCTTTTTTTTTTTGTCTTTTCAGGGCTGGACCTGTGGCATATGTAGGTTCCCAGGATAGTGTTTGGACTGTAGCTAAAGCTGTTGGCCCTTGCTAGAACCACAGCAATGCCAGATTCGAGCCATGTTTGCTACCTACACCACAGCTCATGGCAATGCCAGATCCTTAACCCACTGAGAATGCCAGGGTTGAAACCTGTGTCCTCATGATACTAGTCATTTACGCTGAGCCCATGATGGAAACTCCAATATAATTCGTTGCTTTTACTGGTGATAATATTTTAAAAATATTTTTGTATTAAACATTTGTTCTATTTTTAAAATAAATAATTTCTTCTGATTAAATAAATCAGCATTCTTTTATTCCTTATCTTCTCACTACATATTACTTGTTGATAATAAGAGGTACAGATTGCAAAAGTATAAAAACTGATATCAAGTGTTGAAGAGAACTGCAAGGACAAAAACTTTAGTTATCTTACAGTTTAATAAAAATAAACAACTTGTTAAAGAGATATATAAGAAATAAAGAGAAAAAAAAGAATAGGTAATGTATGAAGGGGCAGAGATTGCCATAGAACTTACAAAGATTAAAAAGATTTAATGAGAAATATTATGAGTAACTTTTTTAAAATAAATTTAATAATTTGAATAAATAGATAATTCTATTATCTACCAAAGCAGTTTACCAAAATTGAAGAAATAAAAAGCCTATATAGCTGTATGCATATTTAAAAAATGAATTCATAACAAAATTCATGTCATAAAGAATATAGCAGATCCAAATGGTTGTAAACTATATCAATTTTTTTTTGTCTTTTTGTCATTTCTTGGGCCGCTCCCGCAGCATATGGAGTTTCCCAGGCTAGGGGTCTTATCGGAGCTGTAGCTGCCAGCCTATACCAGAGCCACAGCAACGCAGGATCCGAGCTGCGTCTGCGAACTACACCACAGCTCATGGCAACACCGGATCAGTAACCCACTGAGCAAGGGCAGGGATCGAACCCACAACCTCATAGTTCCTAGTCTGAAATGTTAACCACTGCACCACCATGGGAAGTCCATTGGGCCACTAAGGGAACTCCCTATATCAAATTTTTAAGGAAGAAGTAATTCAAATTTTATAAAAGCTCTTTCAGAAAATAGAAGGGGAAGAATCAGAATTTATTATAAATACAGTCTTTTCTTCCACAAAATTTATAGTGAACATGTGAGATGAGGAACGTGCTGTTTCTGCTTAAATGAAATGTATCCTTACGATTTTAGAAGCAGGTACCTTCCTGACATTTGTTCTAATAAAATGCTTTTAGAAGTATCCACTGTAGTCTGCATTTAATTGTTGGTGATTAATAGATTATTTATTATGACATATGTTTAACACTTTTCAGAAACCTGAGGCAATCCATAAATATCTCTTTAGTGAAGTCCTACAGCAGATAATTACTTTCATTTAGGAGATACTCATTTCATTTGATAACTTTTTGTATGAACAATTCTCACAAACTGGTACCTGAAGATATCAATGATAAACAATGATTCTGTCTTAGTATTGCACAAATTATTTAAGAGAAGCTTAAGAGATTATTTTTTTAAATACAATATATTTCACAACATATGTATTTCATAATAAATTTATTTTATTATATATTTAGATAATATAAATATTAAGCATGCATCCACATGGAAAAGGCAACTCAGAAAGAATCAAGATTCATGTAAAATAATCAAAGCAATTTATGAAAAACCAATAGCAAATATAGTACTCAATGGACAAAAGTTGGAAGCCTTCTCACTATAATCTGAAACAGGACAAGGATGCCCGCTCTCACCACTTTTATTCAACATAGTACTGGAAATCCTAGCCACAGCAGACAAACAAAAGAAATAAAATGTATCCAAACTGGAAGAGAAATGTAAAATTGTCATTGCATGCGATGACAGGATACTATTTTCAGGAAACCCTAAGGACCCCACACAAAAACTATTCAAACTGATCAATGCATTAGGTAAAGTAGCAGTATATAAGATTAAATCCAGGAATCGGTTGCATTTCTGTATACTAACAATAAACATTATAAAAGTAATACAAAAATATAATAACTTTTAAAATTGTACTCCCAAACTTAAGTACCTAGGAATAAACCTGACAAAGGAAGTGAAAGTCTTATACCATGAGAACTATAAAACATTAATCAAGGAAATTAAAGAGGATTCAAAGAAATGGAAAGATAGCCCATGCTCCTGGATTAAGTGAAACAAGTCAGAAAGAGAAACACAAATACCATATGATATCACTTATGTCTGGAATCTAATATACAGCACATTACCCTTTCCCATGGGTAATTACCCATGAGAGAAGAAACTCACAAACTTGGAGAACAAACCTGTGGTTGCCAAGAGGAAGAGAGAGGGGGTGGGATGAACTGGGAATTTGGGGTTAATAGACACAAATTATTGTATTTGAAGTGGATAAGCAATGAGATCATGCTGTACAGCACAGTGAACTATATCTAGTCACTTGTGATGGAATATGATGGAGAATAATGTAAGGAAAAGAATATATATATATGTAAATATAAATGTGTATATATATGTGTGTGTGACTGGGTCACTTTGCAGTACAGGAGAAATTGACAAACACTATAAATCAACTACAGTGGAAAAAATTAAAATCTTAAAAAAACAGCTATAATCCTAAAGGAAATGCAATTTATGGAGGAGTTTAATCATTGTGGCATAAATATTTTTGAATAGTTGAAATATATTTGTTGAGTACCTATCATATTTTTCATAATTTTTGCAGGATGTTAATAACTCCTTGTTAGCAATGACTTAATGGCCAAATATTAATGAGTACATTAGTTACTATTTTCAACTCAATATTCCTTTTTTTTTTTTTTAGGGCTGCACACACGGCATATAGAGTTTCCCAGGCTAGGGGTCTAATCGGGAGCTGTTGCTGCCGGCCTATGTCAGAGCCACAGCAACGCCAGATCTGAGCCACGTCTGCAACCTACACCACAGCTGAGGCAATGCTGGATTCTTAACCCACTGAGCAAGGCCATGGATTGAACCTGCAACCTTATGATTCCTAGTTGGATTCATTTCCACTGCGACAATACAGGAACTCCATCAACTCAATATTCTAATTGTTTTCAATTTTTCATTAGGAAATTATGCAATATTTTATATGACCAAGGAGGTAAAGTACTTATATGCCAAGAACTATAAAACATTAATCAATGAAATTAAAGAAGATGTAAAGAAATGGAAAGATATTCCATGCTCCTGGGTTGGAAAAATTAATATGGTAAAAATGGCCAAAGCAATCTACAGATTCAATGCAACCCTACCAAATTACCCATGACACTTTTCACAGAACTAGAACAAACAATATAAAAATTTATATGGAACCACAAAAGACCCAGAATTGACAAAGCAATCCTGAGGAACAAAAACCAAGCAGGAGGCATCACTCTCCCAGATTTCAGGCAATATTACAAAGCCACAGTCATCAAGACAGTTTGGTACTGGTACCAAAACAGACAGAATGACCAATGGAACTGAATAGAGAACCCATAAATAAACCTGGACACCATGGTCAATTAAACTTTGACAAAAGAGGCAAGAACACAAAATGGGAAAAGAGAGTCTATTCAGCAAGTATTGCTGGGAAACCTGGACAGCTGCATGCAAATCAATGAAACTAGAACATACCCTCACACCAATGCACAAAAATAAATTCAAAATGGCTTAAAGACTTAAATATAAGACAAGACACCATCACACTCCTGGAAGAGAACATAGGCAAAACATTCCCTGACATCAACCTTACAAGTGTTTTCTCAGGTCAGTCTCCAAAGCAACAAAAATAAAAGCAAAAATAAACCCATGGGACCTAATCAAACTGACAAGTTTTGCATAGCAAAGGAAATCAAAAAGAAAACAAAAAGATGAAGTACAGAATGGGAGAAAATAGTTTGAAATGATGTAACTGACAAGGGCTTAATCTCTAAAATATACAAACAACTTATACAACTCAACAGCAAAAAAGCCAAAAACCCAATTGAAAAATGGGCAAAAGACCTGAATAGACATTTCTCCAAGTAAGATATACAGATGGCCAATAAGCACATGAAAAAATGCTCAACATCCCTGATGATTAGCGAAATGCAAATCAAAACTACTGCGAGGTTCCACCTCACACCAGTCAGAATGGCCATCACTAATAATTCCCCAAATAAGAAATGCTGGAGGGGTCGTGGAGAAAGGGATTGTAAGCTGGACAACCACTATAACGAACAGTGTGAGGGTACATTAGACATCTATACATAGAACTATCACATGAACCAGCAATCCCACTCATGGGCATATATCCAGACAAATTTTCCTTTAAAAGACATGCACCCACATGTTCATTGCAGCACTATTCACAATAGGCAAGACATGCAAACTCAAATGTCCATCAACAGATGACTGGATTAGGAAGCTGTGGTGTATATACACAATGGAATACTACTTGGCCATAAAAAACAACAAAATAATGCCATTTTCAGCAACATGGGTGGAATTAGAGACTCTCATACTCAGTGAATTAAGTCAGAAAGGGAAAAACAAATACCATATGATATCACTTACATCTGGCATCTAGTATAGGGCACAAATGAACCTTTCCACAGAAAAGAAAATCATGGACTTGGAGAATAGACTTGTGGTTGCCAAGGGGGAGGGGGAGGGAGTGGGGTGGATTGGGAGCTTGGGGTTAATGGATGCAAACTATTGCCTTTGGAATGGACTAGTAATGAGATCCTGCTGTGTAGCACTGGGAACTAAGTCTAGTTACTTATGATGGAGCATGATGATGTGAGAAAATAGAATGTATACATATATGTGTAACTGGGTCACCATGCTGTACAGTAGAAAAAAATTGTATTGGGGAAATAATTAAAAAAATAAAATTAAAACAAATATATATATATATATTTTTAGGGTTACACCTGCAGCATATGGAGGTTTCCAGGCTAGGGGTCTCATCGGAGCTGTTGCTGCCGGTCTATGCCAGAGCCACAGCAATGCCATATCCAAGCCGTGTCTGCGACCTATACCACAGCTCAGGCAACTCCAGATCCTTAACCCACTGAGGGAGGCCAGGGATCAAACCTGTAACCTCATGGTTCATAGTTGGATTCGTTTCTGCTGTGCCACTATAGGAACTCCATCAACTCAATATTCTAATTGTTTTCAATTTCCCACTAGGAAATGATACAATATTTTATATGTTTATGCATAAACTGTTCTATATTTCCAATTTGTTTTTGTAAACATTCTGGAATAGGATTAAGAACATTGCCAAAATTTAAAATTAGCAAGATAAAGGACATAACACACTAGGGAGACTATGTATACTGCTGAAATAATTTCCTAGTAACTGTTAGCAATTTATATCCCCATCATTAAATTGCATTCCTACCAACAGGAATTTTCATTGGGGAATAATATTATATATATATATATTTGTCTGTATATTAAAAATACAGACAAATAACTCATCAATAAGATAAAAAAGGGAGATTTAGAATCAGGATGGAGAATTAATAGCTGTTAATTGTACAGGGTTAAGAAAATTAATGTACAAACAATATCTCAATTATATTACAGTTTATTGAATATAAGTTATAAATCACTAAAATATAAGCTAGAAAGCAGTATCTCCCATAAGGTAAAAGATACATATCTCTAGGAAAAAGACACTACTTCAAACTTGGACCATTGAAGTTTTTGTGGAAAAGATGAAACTTGATAAGTCTTTAAAAATTTCATAGGATTTTTCACACAAAATATTAAAGATTGAGAATTCATGATTTTAAAAATAATAATTTTTAAAAGAGGAATAAGACACTGAAAAATGTTTAGCTTAGAAAGATATTTGTAGAAGTTAATAGCATAGATTCTGCAAAGAAACTTTCTTCAAACCCAGCTCAGCTAAATTCTCTCTCTGTGACGGAACAATTTTAACTTACTAATTTATGTTTTTTCTACTTCTTTTTAGGGCTGCAACTGTGGCATATGGAAATTCCTAGGCTAGGGGTTGAATTGGAGCTGCAGCCAGACTATGCTGCAGCCACAGTACTTCCAGATCTGAGCTGCATCTGGAGCCACATCTGTAACCTATGCTGTAGTTTGAGGCAATGTTGGATCCGTAACCCACTGAGCGAGGCGAGGGACTGAACCCTCATCCTCACGGACACTATGTTGTGTTCTCAACCTACTGATCCACAATAGGAACTCCTAACTAATATTTGCCTCAGTTTCCTCTTACATGAAACTGAGAATGTAAATAGTATCTGCCTGTTTGAATAATGATTAAATTAAATGAGGATTAAGTTAAATGTAAATGAGGATTAAAATTTTAATATGTGTAAAGAACTCACATATAGCCTGACAAATGTTATCTACTATGTATGGCTGGACATTATTATGACTATCATCATCATAATCACAATTGTTACAAATAGATAATTTGTGAAAATAAAATCAGAAGATATATTTTAACCTAATGGAAGGATTAGAATAACAAATTTATTAAATTTTCTTTTAATGGGGAAGTAATACAATCTTTTTAATAGTGATGTGAGAACAAAAACTATGTTTTTACAAGATGATAAGAAATTCCGTTCCTAGCAAAGTGCAATAGTGGGCTCATCATCACTGAATTAACTGTCCTTACCACGTTCCACGTTATCCTGCAGCAACTGCATTGACAGAACTGTGGAATGGTCTTTTGAAGAATTACACTGCCAGTTAGGTGGCAAATCTTGCAAGACTTGGGAAAGGTTTTCCAGGAGTTGGCAAATGCTTTGAATATCTTCCAATATATGCTACTGTTTCTGTAATATTGAAGATTCATGGGCCCAGTGTCATTCCCCTAAAAACCCTTAGAAAATTTAGCCTCCTGTGTTAATAACTTTATGCTCTACTGGCCTAGAAGTCTTGGTTCCAAAGGGAGGGACACTTACAGCTAGAGAGACAAGAAGTCCATTGAATTAGATATTAAGATTGCTACCTGGTCACTTTGTGCTCCTCAGAAGTCAATTAACAAGCAAAGATGAGAGTTACTCTGCTGGCTGGGGTACTTGATCCTAATTACCACTGGAAAATAAGACTGTTACTCCAAAATGGAGGTAAGAAAAAAAATATACATGGATACAGATGACTTGTACTGTCTCTTAATATCACTAAGCCCTGTTAATGAAGGCAATGGAAAAATAAAACAACCCAATTCAGGCAGAGCTAATAATGGCCCAGACCCTTCAGGAATAAAGGTTTGGGTCACATCACAGGTAAAGAACCACTACTTTATATCATATTACTAAGTATTGTTAATTTTACTTTATAGCATTTAAGTTACCAGACATCAAGATAATGAGTAAAAAAATCACTCTTTGCATTTTCTTCTAGGGAAAGGCTTAATGTGGTTAGGTTATATGAAGGATAGAACAACATATTAGTGGAAGCATGACCTTGTTATTGTGTTTATTTGGAGATTAGGTATTATTTAAGGAGTTGTATATGGGTGTCAAATTGACAAGAGATGAACTTGTTACAGTTAATTTTCTGTGTCAATGTGGCTAAGGCACAGTACCCAGATCAAATAACTGTCTGGATGTCTCTGTGGAGGTATTTTTTAGATTAAGTTAACATTTAAATCACTAAACCTTGAGTAATGTTGATTACTCTTCATAATGTGGCCTTCAATTAGTCTAAGGCCTTAAGAGTAAAAAGACTGAGTTCCCTGCCAGGAAGAAGGAATTCTGCTTTCCAGGCTGCCCTTTGATTTGAGCTGCATTATCAGCTCTTCTCCTGACTCTTCAGACTACTGGTTTTCCTATTGTTCTCTGTTTCTGGAAAACCCTAACTAATATGTCATATAAGTAGAATCATATGAAATTTGTTCTTTTATGACTATCTTATTTTTCTAAGCATAATTTCTTCATGATTCATCCATTTTGTAGCATATGTCAGAATTTCCTAGCTTTGTTTGTTTGTTTGTTTTTGCTTTTGAGGACCATTCCCACAGCAAATGGAAGTTCCCAGACTAGAGGTCGAATCTGAGCTACATCTGCACAGCCCCAACAACAGATCTAAGCCATGTCAAAACAATGCTCAAAACAATGCTAGATCACTGACCCGCTAAGCTCCTTCCTTTTTAAGTCTGAATGATATTTCATTACATATATGTAACACCTTTTATCTATTCATCAATTGATGGAAACAACTTTGGTTATTTCCACATTTATGGCTAATGTAAATAATGCTGCTATAAACATGGGTTTAGACATCTGTTTGAGTCTTTGATTTCAGTTTTCTTGAGAATATACCCAGATGTGGAACTGCTAAATCATTTGGTATCTTTAACTTTTTGAGGAACTGCCATATTGTATTCCATTTTATGATCCTATCAACAATACACAAGAGTTCTGATTTCTCCACATCTCTACCAACATTTTTCTTTGTTGTTGTTGTTGTTTTAATAATAACCATACAAATGAAAGTGGTACGTCTTTGTGGTTTTGATTTGGATTCCTCTAATGATTAGTAATGTTGAGCATTTTTTTTTCACGTGCCAATTGGCCATTTATTTATCTTCATTGTAGAAATGTGTATTCAAATCCTTTGCTAATTTTCCAATGGGGATTTTTTTTTAAGTCATATGAGTTCTTTATATTTTCTGGATGTCAATCCTTATCAAATAAATTATTTGTAAATATTTTCCAATTCTGTGGGAAAAATAGTTTTGTTTTTATTCCCTAATAGAATGTCAGAGAATTATACAGAATGAAAAAAGACAATCTCTAAAAGTTTCACTGTGTATAATTCTATTCATATAATATTCTTAACCTGAAAAACTTAGACAAATAGGAAAACTTATTAGTAATTTCCAGAGTTTAAAGACTGAGTAGGAGTGGTAGGGAAGTGATTGTGGTTATAAAGGGCAACATGAGAGATTCTTGTGGTGATAGAAATATTTTGTGTCTTTATTTATCACAATATCATTATCCTGGCTTGGATATTGTACTATTGTTTTATAAGATAATAGCATGGGAGGGAACTAAGTAGAGAGCACAAGGGATCTCTCTGTATTACTTCTTTAAACTGCATGGTCTATTATTTCAAACAGTTTAATTTAAAGAAAATACTGCATGCTTCAAGTAGAGAGTATGATGTATATTGAAAATAGCAGAAGCAGAAATATTTTTAAACATAAAAATATAATCAGTTGAGCATCCTTAACTTACTTGTTTTATATAAGAAGGTTAAAAAATAGAATGCCATATGGTTAAATAAATTAAATATTTTTTATTGTGGAAATGACCTATAAGGGAGAACAAAATATCAGAATTTCAAATTAGTTACAAATGTCATTCCTTAATTTGATGACTGTGACATAAATATGTTGTTATATGATATAAAAAATCTTGAAATAGGAAACTTTAAAAATTAGAATAAAAGCAAACTGAATAAATTTGAAGTTCAGTCTGTTTTCTTATCTATTTTTTTTATTTTTTGTAATTATTTTTTCAATAGTTATTTCCCCAATACAACTTTTTTCCTACCGTACAGCATGGTGACCCAGTTATACATATATGTACACATTCTATTTTCTCACATTATCATGCTCCATCATAAGTGACTGGACATAGTTCCCATTTTTTTATGGCCACATCTGCAGCATATGTGAGTTCCCAGGCCAGGAACTGAATCTGAGCCACAGATGCACCTACACTGCAGGTGTGGCAATAGGATCCTTTAATGCAATCTGCCAAGCCATGGACCAAACCCATGTCTCTGCTGTGACATAAGTATGTTGTTATATTACCCAAGTCACTACAGTTGTATTCTTAACCCATTGCACCACAGTGGGAACTCCTGGGATTTTTTTCTTAAATTTTAATAGTAGTTATAAAATATAAAATTATATTTATGTCCATAAAATAATCTGGGATTTAGCTTAAAATGTATAGTTATACTCAAAAATCAATAAAATAATAAGTGCAAGTCCTACTTTAAAATATATTATATTTCATAATGATAGCAAATATCATGTAATGGAAAAAGTATTTAAGTGGTAGAAATGCAAATGGTAAATTTTAATTCTCTATTTTATAAGTTTTCTCTAGCACCATAATTCTAGGCATCTGCCAATCTAATATTTGATGAAGTTAACATTAACAGAAAGATTAACTATGAAAAGTGAAAAAAAAACTATAAGAAGAATACCATTTATAACACATAGCACATAGTGATAAACTGTGCATTAAACTCACGATTTTTTTTAATTTAAAATTTATTTTCTGAATTCTAAGTAGGATCCTGATGAAATTCAGAATCCTATGGGTTGAGCAGTAAAAACTCTAGAAGAGCACCATTCAGGACAGGAGTTTACATCCTCTTCTTTCTTAATCTGTAATACCCCTATCTGCTTAAAAAGACTTCTCCCTCTCCAAAACATCAAACAAATGATCAATTCAAACTTAAAACTATTCCCAACAACTGAAACTGTAAGGTTATTACATTTCCCTCTACATTTTTCTTCTGTGGTATTTTTTTTCTCCCTCCTTTCCTTCCCTCCCTCTCTCCCTCCTTTCTTTCCTTCTTCCCTCCCTCCCCTTCACTTAGTTCTTTGTGGAAGGTAAACTTATTTGGACATAGAGTCTTAGCAAATGGATTTAGTTAAGATGAGGTCATATTGCATTATGGCAGGCCGTAGATCTAATTGACTATGTCCTTATAAAGAGAGCCAAAGAGACACACACAGAGGAACATCATATGACAAGGAAGGAGAGGGATTGGATTAATGTGTTGGCCTATAAACTAAGGAATGCCAGATTGCTGTTGATTGCAAGAAGCTGAGACAAGGCAAGGAAAAAGCCTCTAGAGCATACAGAGAGAATATGGCCCCACCAACACCTTAATTTCAGATTCATTGACACCTGAACGGTGAGAAAAAAAAAATTATGTTGTTTTAAGCCAGTCAGTAAATGATAATTTGTTACAGCAGTCCTAGGAAACTAATACACATATTTTTGGCATCTTTCAATTTATTTTATTATCAGTGTTGTCCACCACAACATAGTCAGACCCTTGCCTCCTCCTCACACATACACATTTTTACTGTTATTATCTACAACAAAAAATCAGAACCTAACCAGACAAAGTTAAGTTATGCTTTAGAGTGGAAAATTATAGGAAGTGAAAATGGGGAACTTAATTTGTAGTTTGCCTCTTAATATGTTGCAGACAACCAACTTGATATTGCCAGGGGAGGATTGTTAGGTAAATAAGAAAGTATGCAGTAGTATACTGTGAAACAAACTTCCAGAAATCACTGCCAATACACAGTATCTTTGAACTAACCTCAAATATTTCAGTTCCTAATATGAGAAAATACTGTGTGAAATTTTCCTGGTCTAAAAATGACATCAGGCAAGGTTGAAACCTGGAACCAGGGCCTACTGAAGGCTGGAAAAACAGTGAAATTAACTTTGATTTACATAGGGTTTTTTGGTTGTTTGTTTTTGTTTGCCACATGCCTCACATGTGGAAATTCTCAGGCCAGGGATAGAACCTGCACCATAGCAGAAATCCAAACTGCTGCAGTGATAATGCCGGATCCTTAACACACTGCACCATAGGAAAACTCTTTACTCAGTTCTTAAGTAATTGCTCAGTATTGGACTGAAACTGTTATCCGCTACTTGCACATAGAAATGGACAAGTATGTTGCCATTTTTCAAAACAGAGAGGAGAGGCAGAGAATTGTATAAAAATCCATAAAAGGAAAATAAAAGCAAACTTTTTTTTTTTTTTGTCTTTATAGGGCTGTACCCATGGCATATGGAGGTTCCCAGGCTAGAGGTCTAATTGAAGCTATAGCCACCGGCCTACGCCACAGTCACAGCAATGCCAGATGTAAGCCATGTCTGTAATCTATACCAGCTCACAGCAACAGTGGATCCTTAACCCACTGAGCGAGGCCAGGGATTGAACCCACAACATCATGTTTCCTAGTTGGATTCGTTTCCTCTGTGCAATGATGGGAACTCCAAACAAACTTCTTAATGGACATAATAAGATCCTCTTTTTACTCAGGTATTTTTATTGGGAAAATTTTTGGAGATTTCAAGGTCAGAGAAACTGGATCTTATGAGTAGTATATTCTGCTTTATATAACAACATCACTCAATC
Organism: Phacochoerus africanus; assembly: GCF_016906955.1. Taxonomy (NCBI): domain Eukaryota; kingdom Metazoa; phylum Chordata; class Mammalia; order Artiodactyla; family Suidae; genus Phacochoerus; species Phacochoerus africanus. Next base: position 251,813,655 of record NC_062544.1, on the reverse strand, counting down.
TCATAATTTTCACCTAGTCTTATATCTTACTATTTTTCTATGTCTGGGGACATCTTTCTAACAATCATGTTAAATTTTTGGAAAACTTTGCAAATTGAACCCCAAAACTATAATTCGTGATGTCTCCCACAACTGGGCTTGTACACTATCTGTTGACTCAGAAACACCACCCTTATCATATTGCAAATTGACATGAATGATTAAAATTGCTAAATGGGTTCTGACTGCAGAGTGCTCAGTTTTATCTATCAAAGGAATTTTACAGGAGAAGATGTGAGTTTATCTACTCCTAGCTGGTTTAAGAGGAACTGTATAGACACAATGATAGAAATTTGCATGAATAAATTCATAGAGTGAAAGATATATGTTAGAGAAAAGAAGTAGATCAGTGTAGATGGAATTAAAGGCTCATGCTTTCTCTATCTCACCATTGATACCTGCTCTTTTAGTTGACTAACAACTGATGGTTCCTATATGCTTCACAGAGTATAAATAAAAACAAAATTTATGCAAATATTTAACTAGAAATATGTATTATATTACTATATGACCAAGGTTTGTTTCTTTAAACATATGAAATATCTATTTAAGTAAATGTTTAGCTTAAATGCCTATTTGACAGTTTATCTTTTTTAGAACTAGAGTTTTGTACTGGCAAAAATATACTGGGAACCATTAATTATCCTATTTAGCCCATATGGTGTAATAGTGAAATTGGCATTTTTTCCTCAGAAAATACTGATAAATATCCCCTGGGTAAATATAATGTGTAGCCCTTTATATATTAATATAAATATTATATATTCTATATAGTCTATTTATGCAGGTAAACCAGTATATTATAAAAAGCAACTTATCTTAAGCAACAATGACATTTAACATTAGAATATTGGGGAATCATGATACTACAGAATCAATGCTATGGAAAGGATAGGGGCACTCCTGAATGTAAACCAGAATGAGGGGGTAATTACCAGCGTGCTATATCTGTTGGTGTTATGAATTTGAGCCCTACTGTCTCTACTTGCTATTTCATTTACTAGTGCTCTTAAATACTTTGAAGGGAACATCCAATTAGCTGAGCCCAAATCACATGACTATCAGCTAGATCTCCGTAGGTGGAAAAATGGTATAGCATAAAGCATTTCCCAAGATTATGCCAACAAGGATTTCCCACAAAATAGATATTTAGGTAACTGGAAGAAAAGTTAAGTGCCAGAGAATGAAAAACACTTCTTTTCAAAAAAACAGAAACAAGCAAAAACTGGAAAAATTTTATATAGGTTAGTTAATTGGTCAATAATATTAAGTACCAATTACACATTGAGTGCTGTGCTAATAATCCTGGGGCCATATTAGCGATATAAAATGTTCGGCTCTTTCCTAAGCAATTTTATAATCTTTTTTTTTTCTGTCTTTTTGCTATTTCTTTGGGCCGCTCCCGCAGCATATGGAGGTTCCCAGGCTAGGGGTCCAATGGGAGCTGTAGCCGCCAGCCTACGCCGGAGCCACAGCAACGCGGGATCCGAGCCGTGTCTGTGACCTACACCACAGCTCACGGCAACGCCGGATCATTAACCCACTGAGCAAGGGCAGGGACCAAACCCGCAACCTCATGGTTCCTAGTCGGATTCGTTAACCACTGCGCCACGATGGGAACTCCATCAATTTTATAATCTTAATTGACTATAAAAGTATGACATTACTTCTCTACGTATCTATCTGTCATCTATATGCCACTATTTTCTCTATCTGTTATCTATATATAGGAAACTATAAGAATGCTCCAGCATGACATGTATACATAATAAGATCTAGGTATACTTGTGAGAATCGTTTAAAAAAAAAACATGTGTTTCCTTAAATTACCAAGATACCTGGAGAACAAAATATAAATATAACCCCATGAAATATAATCTCTGATATGGCTGAACTTCTTTGTACTTTAACTTTCAAAACACTCTCCCCTTTCCACATTGAACTCTACCCAGGCTATCTCCCGTTTCAGTGCTCAGGCAGATAGGGCTTGTTTTTGTGCTGCTGGAAATGCACTTTCTCTTACCCCTCATATATCTGTCTTCTTCTCAACGGTTAGGATTCTCTGCTCACTCCTTCATCATCGCATCACTAGTTATAAAACTATTGTATATTTTTTGGTTAGCTCCTTTCGTAACATAAAATTATTTTGATTGGTTTTGTTTACTTATTTATTGATGCTTGATAATGGGATGTATGAGTGTTGTAGCTTCTGTAGGTCCTGATTTAGCTAGTACACACAGGACACAACACATGCTCATAAATTATTTGCTGACTGGATAAATAAATAATGCTTCACTCTTTAGAAATCATGAAACTAGATATTTTGTCTGAATCTTAAAAAGTTTAAAACTTTCCTCAATTCCAGAAAGAAAGAAGAATTATGTTAGATTTTCTAGAGTTTATAGAGAATGATGGTGCTTCTCAGTTACTAAAAAGTATGAAATCCCCTGGTATGCAATTTCATGTTTTGCACATGTTTAAAGAATATAAAATGCTAACACTGAAAATTAATTCATGTATTGTTATTTTCCACAAATCAGAAGAGGAACATTTAAAAACCAGCTGAATTAATCCTCTGAAATATTACAGCTATAAAAATGTCAATACAGAGTGACAGGCAGCTGCTGAATGGACTCAAGGGCCAAACATTTGATGTGTTCTGAGGTTCAAGATGTGACAATTCTTTGGCCACTGTATGTGATATCTTGAGTCTTTAATTCACTGTATGGGGAAACTGGAGAGCATAGAAGATCTCCATACAAATTCCTAATTACTAATCCAAGTGAAGGTGAAAAGGTCTCTGGTAACCTTCACAACTTGGGAAAAAATATAAAACAATAAAAGCAGTGACTAAAGGATAAATGCCTTGAGGCCATGTGGACTATGGTTTAGAAGGAAACTTTTACAAGGTAAGCAAATATGGTGAAACTTTAGAGGTAATGAAAAAGGTCCAGTTATTAATTATTCAATATTGATAAAAATAATTTATAAACAGCCAATAGCTACAAAGAATTATTAGCAGAGACAATGACACTCTGGTAAATATTCTATACTACAAATTGGATATTCAAAATGAGAAAATGGAAAAATCTGATGAGTAATCACAGTTTAATGTGTAGATGCTAAGTTGTTGCATTTTTTTAAAATTGTGTTTAACCTATGGAAACTAGAGCCATAGCACTAAAAAACAGAGAAAAGATCAGCTGCTTTTTGTTATTCTGATGAATTAAATTGGCAATAACAACTTTCTAATATTTGAAAAATTGATACTTGGTATACCCCAGAACTTTGGAAAAGTGAAACTAAAAAGCACTAGAAAAGAATACTCTCCTACCTCTTGCTTTATTGTGACAATGTAATACTTTTACCATCACAGTAGTGACTATAATTGGAAAGATTTTAAAATGTGAAGGGATTGGTTTTGATTATCCTCTGCAAAGAAATCACACTAAACCTAGTGGCTTAAGAAAATATTCTATCTTTCATCCTTCCATAGGTTAACTGAATTCAAATATCTATTTCTCCCTTGGGTTACGTCAAGAGGGTATGGGCATATAAGGTAGTCACCAGAAGTGGACACTAAGGAGAACTTATATGACACTTGATGTTTCTTCTTTTCTGGAACTTCATGGTGCTGTCTACCAGAGCACTTAATATGATTTAATGGGATTATGTCTACTTACAATATGGCAGCTGTTCTAAAAGAGATTGTCACAAAATATAGGTATTCTCAGGGACACAGCTACCACTCTCTCTCTTTTTTATTTTTAATAGCTGTATCTGTGGCATAGGAATTCCCAGGCTAGGGGTCGAATTGGAGCTGCAACTGCAGGTCTATGCCACAGCTACAGCAACAGGGTATCTGAGCCCAGTCTATGACCTACATCACAGCTCATAGCAATGCCAGATTCTTAACCCACTGAGTGGGGCCAGGGATCAAACCCACATCCTCATGGACACTAGTTGGGTTTGTAACCCACTAAGCCATAGCAGGAACTCCTTTTTTTGCCTGTCTTTATTTCTTTCCTTTTTCTTTTCTTTTCTGTTCTTTTCTTTCCTTCTTTCTTTCTTTCCTTCTTTCTTTCTTTCTTTCTTTCTTTCTTTCTTTCTTTCTTCTTTCTTTCTTTTCTTTCTTTCCTTTCTTTCTTTCTTTCTCTTTCTTTCTTTTCTTTCCTTCCTTCCTTCTTTCTTTCTTCCTTCCTTCCTTTCTTCCTTTCTTCATTTCTTCCTTTCTTCCTTTCCTTCTTTCCTTCTTTCTTTCGCCTTAGCCATGGCATATGGAGGTCCCCCTTGGGCTAGGGATTGAATATGAGCTGCAGTTGCAAACTATGCCTCAGCTACAGAAATGCTGGATCCTTTAACCCACTCTGTTGAGCTAGGATTGAACCTGTATCTCCACAATGATCTGAACTGCTGCAGCCAGATTCTTAACTCATTCTGCCCCAGCGTGAACTCCAGCTACAGGCACACAGTCACCTCTTAATATTCTGTTGCACTGAGCAGTCATGAAATTTGCCTGATTTCAAAGTTCAGTGGCATAAATCCTCTCTCCCATGGGAGAAATGTCAAACAATTTGTGGTTATTTTACATTTTCTATAAAAATTAACATTGTATACTGACTTTGGGGAATTATTACATTCAAATAAGCAATTAGAAGCAAAAATATTGCTGACTTGAGAGGATTTAGTTTTCTTTAGTCACAAAGAAATAATATTGCTGTCCATATGTCACATACCATTTTCAAATCGATGATGGAATAGATCAGTTACACTGGTGTGTCTAAAACATTGCACAGCTGCTGACATAATCTGGTCACATAAAACAAAGCAAAATCTATAAAATCTATAGATTGTAGAATATTATAAATAGAAAGTAATACCCAGAGGATCCTGACTTGATTTTCTAAAATTGGATTTTCAGGAACCACCTATATGTTTTTTCCTCTCTACGTAAAACAAATAACTTCAATAGGAAGAACAAAACATCATTTTTTTTGTGTGTGCACTTTAAGGCATTTCTCCACAGGACTTGTAAAATGTCTGAGGACTAAACTTAATCTTATGTCTTCTTTGTCTTTGACTCCAGAAGGGGACTTAGAATATACCCAGGAACAAGAGTTCATTGTTCAACTATATTCCTGTGTTCTTGGAGAGAGATCTTCATGGGACCCTTCAAGTAATACATGTTAATATATATGCAGGAAAAGGAAGAAATTATTTTTTGTTTTTAAGTTTAGAAACTTTTACCAAAGATGCACCACAAGGTATTTTTAGAGCCATCTTGAAAAGTTTCATTGACCTACATAAATGACATCAGTGAATTTTAGAAACCTGGAAGAACATGAGCTATAAAAACAATGACAATATTGGATTAGATGAAAATATTGGGTTTAGGCATGTATTCTGAGAAACACTTATTGTTGTTTGTTTCATTTGGATTTTTTTTTTTTTTTTAGAGTGAGCTATTTTGAATTTCAAAAGAAGTCCAGTTATTTTCAGAACTTGGAGGGCATGGGACAAAAAATAAATTTCTGAAGGATAAAATATTAAGTGCATATTAATTCAAAGAAGATATTAAAAGACAACCAATTATTGTGGAAATTGTGCAAGTTATAAAAGTGATATCAGATTCTCAAATACACTATAATGAAAACTAATTTGTAGAAGTGAATGTAGAAAATTAAAAAGGAAAAGAAAAAAACAGAATCTATATCCATTTAGTGGTATTGTTCAGATCTGTGAAAACCTATGTAATTTTTGATAAACAAACACAAACAAATATGTTGTCTTTCACCTGAATGTAAACCCCATGAAGGTAGAATATTGTCTTCTGTTGTTTATTCCTCAATATCTAATTCTGAGGACAGTGTCTGGCATGTAGTAGCTTCTCAAAAAATATCTGTTGGAAAAATTTTAATCAACCTTTGAATATGAAAAAAAAATCTACAGCTAACCACACTTCTGCAAACAATCCATTATATTAATATTAATTAGTATTAATTAGTAATATTAATCTTGATATTTTTATTTTTAAATTACTGGAAAGAACTTTTAAAAGGAAATAGAGTATTCAACCATGTATCAAAGTTGGTCTCAGCTAATCTAAAATCTATCTATCTATCTATCTAGTTTTCATCTCTCTCCCCACACACGCACATACACTGACATAACAATGAAGAAATTCTTATACAATAAATTTTGGTTATTAAATATCAGATAGCCTCAAAATCATACAGAACATTAGACGAGGACTGTCTGGGTTAAAGACATTTGCATTGAATACATTCTCATTGTGACTGTTTCAAAATTGCTAAACATCATGCTCTACTTTCAAGCCAAGCCTGGCCTGGGAGGTCTGCTTCCCAACCAGACAGAGAACTTTTGTAAATAGGAAGACCTTTGAAGGAATAATTACTCTTGAAACCCAAAGACCTTTGTGCATTTTTTCCCTTTGTCTCTCTCATTCTCTAACAATCTTTCTCTCCATATGTTATTACATATTTTGTGTGTGCATTGCTCTTTTCCCCTAATTCCTTGCTAATGACATAATTTTCACTGTGAGGAGGTCTTCAGGAGTACCAAAATCAAAGCTCTCTGAAGAAAGAAAATATTATTTTCTGGCTAACATATTAGAAAAGCCAACCATATGTATCCTATCATATTAAGATAATAAAATTAAATATAAATCAAATATAAGGCAAGGAGTTAATTAGATTTAAAAATAAGATATTGAGTGAAATGATATTAGCTCACTAAATTCTTTCAATGGCTTCCTACATAGCTGCTATGCAGAGGCTATGTGTTTGTCTCTACAAATTCTACCATGTAATACATATAAGTACTTTATATTTTATATTATTTATAGTGTTAAAATTAATCTAAAATATATACCAAAGGTAAATGAATTTTTATTTGAGGAAGAAATGATTATCCATGTATATTAGCTCTTCCTAAAACAAGTGCTAAATATTTGAATTTCATAATGAAGCTTAAATATGTCCATGGCCTCAATGAAGAAGTTTATCTTGCTTGATAATTGAAGCAAAACAGGTGAGATGAAAACAGCCTAATGACAAGCACTATTCTTGGGCTTGTTACCAGGTATGGTACTCTAGTCATTACGTATGGTCTCTTTATAGTATCAAGTATTGGCTTAGAAACTTCTGAAGATGGTAAGCTGGGTTACTAGTATGGTTCATATAGGTTGTTTCCTGTATTTCATGGCTCATTCTCCTTCACTGTCTAATATATATTGTTTGAAAAAACATCATTTCACATATTTTCTTTCATTTATGTTTTGTATTTTTTGTGTGTATTTGTTTTTTTTTTTTTTTTTTGAGCAGGATACTAACTCTGATCCTGTTGTTCCATATTGGCTGAAAGCAGAAGTTTCTTTTATTTATACTCTGCATACATAGAGATTAAATAAGTACTATTACTTTCTAACTCCAAAAAATACTGAAATCATAAAATATATAATTATGTATTTATAATTTATCTGTAATTTATTTTTAATTTGCTATTAATTATAATTGATAAGTTACTAAGGCACTTTTAATAGTATATGAAACATTAAATATTCAATGAATATTATATATTACTATGTTACCGATTCTGGGCCTTACCCTCAAGCACCCCACCCACTGACAAAGACTTTCTCCTTGACCAAACTTTGGTTAGGCACCTCTGAGCCCTTTTCACAAGTAGGCTTTGACATTAAGTTTCTGAGTCCATCCTGGCTAAGTACGGTTTTAGCAGGTGTCTTGTTAAAGCAATGTTGTGAGAATCCCTCACCCCTCCATCCGTGATAAGTGATCATCCTCAATATCTGATGAATTTCTTCATCTCACCTTGCTTTCTGATTGCCCTGGCCTACCTTCATCAAGTCCTCCCACTTATGATGTTTCATCTGAAGTAATTTTCTACCCACTGACCCCCTCACTCGGCTCTTGGCTAATAATTCCCCAGCTACTTTTACTCTATTGAAAGTTGATTTTAGTCTCTCTTCCCTATTATAATAATATTATTGCAATTAGAAGGAGTAATTCCTTCCTTACTCTTTTAACATGTGTCAGAATATATTTTTCCTTCACATAACCACTTTTTTTTCTTTTTTGCTCAATCTAATAATCCAATTCTCATTTAATTTATAGTTCAGTTTATTAGCATTGTACTTTGCTTCCTATTTCCTATGTCTTTTGAAAATATTTTCAAAAATCCTTTAGTTGATCTAGGAGCTGCCTTTTCCCTGTTAGACTCCCATGACTGAGAGGCAATCTTTGCATCACTATATGAAAAACTGGTTGTTTAGCCAATGGTGGGAAGTTTCTTCCACATTCATTTAACTCTAACCTCACTGAAAATCTGACCCCATTACCACCATAATGCATGTGCATAACTCAAACAGAATGTTTTCTCACTGAAATGAAGTCATTTCTCTACTTCTTCCCATGTTAGCTACAATTTAACTGTTACTTCTTATCAGTATGCTGCAAGACCTGGCATGAATTTCACTTCTTAATATTCTAGATTTTCAAGTATGTATTCAAGACCTTTTTAATTCTGAGAATGTCTATAAAAGTAAAGAAAACCACCAATATCAAACTTGCCATACATTTTTAAATTCTACCACTCCATGATGAAGTATCATTGACTCCCTAGATTTTTATAAAATCAAAGTTGTAATCATAACAAAATATAGATGGCCTATAGACATATTTCTACGATTATAATCAAATTATAGGAGTGAAGCCAAGTCAAAAAATTTCTTATATTATGACAATAACTTGGTTCCTTTATTTCTTGATACATATTAGTATCTTTATATTGGGTATTTTATTTACTAGTTTGTATAATTCTTAAAAGTATAGCAAGATAATACTTAAGGTTTGAAATAATACCTTGCACTTAAGAAAAAGAAAAATACACCAATTATTTATAGTTCAAGGCTGTATTAGTAAATTCTGATATTAAATGTATTGCATTTTTACTAGGAAAATTATTACAAGCTTATTTGAGAATACTTTCCTACATAGAGTGTTCTTTCTGTCCTTTAAATAGCACTGTGAGTTACACAAGCACCATTTAGATCTTGCCTTATAATAAGTGTATATTTAATATAAACATTTGTTTTGTGGCATGTCAGAGCAAATTTTATTGGGCCCTAGAGAAAGAAATAAAATGCTCTTATTTTTCAGTGTAGACAACCATATTCCAATTGAATGTTTGACATTGGGGCCTGTATTCATACCTTATAATTATTGAAGAGTAGTTTTGTTTGTTTGATTTGCGGAGGTCAGATAGCATTATTGTATAAAATAAGAAAACAGCCTTTCATTGACCTTTATTGAGTTATAACTTATGTGCATTTATGTATTGAATTGATACAGCTTTAATTAAAATTTTACTTTGTACTAAGCAATTCCAAGATCTATAAGAAGTCACTTTTATATAACATTCAGTGACAAAGAAATTTATAGAATGTATTCCAAGGGTACATTCTGCTTTGTATTAATCATTCATTTAATAATCCAGGAATATATTTTCCCCAGCAAAGTTTATCAGATATTGAATTATAGAAATGAAATCCATTCATACCTCATCTCTAAGAAGACCAGTGTATTGTTTAGATAACAGGACCACAATTTCCATGTCTCTCTGATAAAAAATCATATTAGTCAAATTTAATCAAATTAAAATATCAACTGTCTCATTTAGAAGGTGGTGATTATAAATTGTTATGGCCAGTATCTTTTCAATTAACTTCCTTAAGTGCCCAAAGAAATAATAAAGTATACACAAAGGAGCAGCTGCTTTACAGGTATGGAAAACCAAGATTAGCTTCTTTTTTTGCAGATATTGTATCTCTCTTAGAATATCAAATTGGAGACTATTTTCTACACTGCATACTTTCAAAGGAGAAGATAGTTGAGAATCCAGATGTTATTCTGTAAAAAGAAGAAAACTATAGGGGGTATCTTAGTTTCGGGGCTGCCTTAACACATTATCACAAACTAAGTAGCTTAGAACAACAAAAACTTCCCTCAGTTCTGGAGGTTGGAAACTGAAATGAAAATGTTGGCAGTGTTGGTTCCTTCTGAGGGTTGTGAGGGAAAATCTGCTGCATGCCTTTTTCCAAGCTTCTGGTTGCCTCAGTCATACCTTGTCTTGTAGATGGTATTGTCTCTGCGGTTTTATATCATCTTCCCTCTATGTGTTTCTCTGTGACTAAATCTACCCTTTTTGTAAGAATATAATCATATTGTGCCAGGGTCTCATCTAATGAGATCATTTTAACTTGATTACATCTAGAAGGCAACTATTTCTAAGGTCATATTAATAAGCATTAGCAACTAGAACTTCAATATCTTTTTGTGTGATACAATTAAAATTATAACAGAAGGTAAAAGAAAAAAGAAAAAACTTAGAAATTCACTCTGATTGTAGTTTTTAAGATCTACTGACTCCATAAAACATACAGAACAATATTAAGCAGAGTTATATGTATCACATTACTAAGTAATGAGGGATTTTGCTAGACATCTGTGAAAATTAATTTATAATTTGGCTTAAGATATAAAAAATAGTCTAAATTTCCAAAAAACAAAAAAGACTATCAAAGTTCTCCCTCATCTCTCATCTCAAAGAAAATAAATCACTGCCATTTACTGCCACCATTATCAAAAGTCATAACTGAATGGTCACCAGAGGAAAAAAAGGAAAAACAAATCCACAAAACATCTAGAAAACAATGAATGAAAACAATAATAGTAAGCCTTTACCTATCAGTAATTACTTTAAAGGTAAATGGACTAATTTTCCAATCAAAAGACACAGAATGGTTGAATGAATTTAAAAAAAAGCAAGACTGAACTACATGCTGCCTGCAAGAGATTTACTTCAGATTTAAGGACACATAGACTGAAAAATGAAAATAAGGAAAAAGATATGTCATGCAAATGGATCCAAAAGAGAGCAGGAGTAGAAATCCATACATTAAAATACGCTTTAAGTCAAAAACTGTAACAAGAGACAAAGGAGGTCATTATATAATGACAGATGGGACAATTCAAGAGCATATAATAAATTCAAATATTTAACCACCAAAATTTGGAGATGAAACCATCAAAACTCCTAGAAAAAATATAAGGGAAAAGATCCTCAACTTGGCCTTGGCAATGACTTTTTGGATTTGACACCAAAAGCAAAGGAAACAAAAGTAAAAATCAGTAAGCAAGAAGCAATACCTCATTATGGCTCTGATTTGCATTTTCTTACTAGTATGTGGTCCTGAACCTTTTTTATGTACCTGTTGATCATTTATGTCTGTGTATTTTCTTTGGAAAAAAAATGTTTATTTAGGTATGTTGCCTATTTTTTTAATTCAGCTATTTTTCTCTTCTTTTTTTTCGCTGTAGAGTTGTAAGATTTCCTTGTATATTTTGTATATTGACATATCTATGACACATGACTTGCATATATTTTTTCTCATTCTTTTGGCTGTCCTTTCATTTTCTTGATTATTTCCTTTGCTGTGCAGAAGCTTTTTAGTTTTATGTAGTCCTACTTGCCTATTTTTGTGTTTGTTACCTTTACATTTTGTTTTGAATCCAAAAATTCATTCCCAAGGACAATGTCAAAAAATTGTTTCCCACTGTTTCCTTTTTTTAAATAGATAGCCAGTGACTGATTTGCAGACAACCACAACCATCTTATAAACAAATGAGATGGTCATACTGACTCTTTAAAAAAAATAATCAGCATTATGCCTGTAATGATATATAATAGTTATCATTTAATATCATTTTAATATGGAGACTATAATCTATATTTGCATAGAAAAGAAAACCTAGTAGGAAATACATTAAAACAAATTACATTAAAACCTTAGTATCTCTGGTAATAAGGAAAATTCTCAGCTCCTCTCTGCCATATTTATGTCACTCAACCAATAAGGAAGATTAATGTCAATGTAATTTGGTCAGTTTAAGGAATTTAGGTGGTAGGATATTAACCAAATTATATATAGCACATGTTGTGGCAAATTCTGTCTTTGAACTTCTCAGTACCACAGGGACTAAAACTTTTATTTTTAACCATGTACTTTAATTGGTTTACAAAAATGGAGAGACAATGATTTAGTCTCCACCTTATGATTCAGACCATTGTTTCATCATGTGATTGACATGAGTTACTTTGCAACTTTTAGTACAAATCAAAATCATTTTTATGTATTTAATTATACTATGGTAAATTTTAGCATATAGAAGAAAAAATATATACTGGCCAAGTTTAACATTGTATACAATGAGAATCTGTTACTCTGTTTTTAAATATGGTACTGATTTTCTTAGTCAAAATTTGATGATATAATTTTCCACTAGATGGTATACCTCAAATTCTATTCTGTTTAAGAATAAATTTATTTTATTTTATTTATTATTAATATGTTCTAAAATTTAATGGCTGTTCCTGCAACATATGGAAATTCCCTGACCCGGAATGAACCTGAGCCACGGCTGTAACTTATGCTGCAACTGAGGAAATGCCAGGTCCTTTAAGCCATTGTGCCTAACCAGAAAGCAATCTCACAACTCCATAGCCATCCAAGCTGCTATAGTAGGATTCTTAACCCACTGCACCATATCAAGAACTCTAACAATAAATTTATATACATTCTGCAATTATTAGAAAAGAGAAATCCGATGATCCATAATAGATAAACTAAATCAGTATATATTAGGTTGGACACCAATTCTATGTATTAAGCAAACTTTCACAAGTTTTCATATTAAGAATCACAGATCTGGAAGAATAATTGAAATATTCCTTAAAATATTTTAAATGAATTTCTGCTGACAGCTTCATAGATTCCTTCTTAAAATTAACAAAAGTGTTAGATAAAAAGAAATATGCACAGGCTATATGCTCAGAGATTCATATAGCAAATCTGTGGCCTAACCAACAGGCTGTATTTTTTTAAAGTCCAATAGAGACTATTTTGTAGAAGCAGGATCAAGAATCATTACTATTTTTAAGGAGTTCCCTTTATGGCTCAGCAGTAATGAACCTGAATAATTAATATCCATGAGGATGTGGGTTTGATCCCTGGCCTCACTCAGTGGGTTTATGATCCAGTGTTGCCATGAGCTGTGGTATAGGTCCCTGATATGGCTCAGGTCCCAGTTACCGTGGCATGGTCTGGCAGCTGCAGCTGTGATTTGACCCCTAGCCTGGGAACTTCCATATGCTGTGAGTGTGTCCCAAAAAAGCAAAAAAAGAATCGTTAATATTTTTTAATAAAAAATGTGGGAATATATAAAATTGTCATATAAAATTTTAAATAAAAATAAATTATCAATTTAGTGACTAAGATAATTTTCCATGTAGTTGAGATTTAGGAGAAACCTAATGTACTCTTTAAATTGCTTAAAATGGAGGGAAGCATCAAAATAGTGGAGGAGTAAGACTTTTTTTTAAAATAATGTGTTTGAACCTATATGATTATCAAGCTAAAGAGAGCAGATTCATGAAAGGGTTAAAATACTTAAAAAACAGGGCAACCACAAACTCAAAACCGAACATTACATTCACAAAAATTAAAAAGAAAAGTACAAAAGCATAAAATAAATGCAAATTATCTGACCAAAATGAGAAAGGAAGAAAGGAGAAACAGAATCAACTGAAAAACAAGGTTTATCATGGCAATAAATACATATTGATCAATAATTACCTCAAATGTCAATGGACTGGATGTTTCAAAAAAAAAAAAAAAAAAGACACAGAGTGGCTGATTGGATAAAAAGGCAAAAACCTACAATCTGCTATCTACAAGAGACTCACCTGAGGGCAAAGGACACATGGATTGAAAGTGAGGGGATTGGAAAATATATTTCATGCCAATGGACAAGACAGGAAAGCAAGAGTTGCAATACTCATATCAGACAAAACAGACTTTAAAATGAAGACCATAAAGAAAGACAAAGTAGGACACAATTTAATGGTAAAATTATCCATTCAATAAGAGGACATTACAATCATCAATATATATGCACCTAATATAGGAGCACCCAGATACCTACAACAAATGCTAACAGACATAAAAGGAGAAATTGATGGGAACAAAATCATAGTAGGCGACTTTAACACCCCACTCACATCAATGGACAGATCCTCTTGATAGAAAATCAATAATAAAACAGAGATCCTAAATAACACAATAGAAAAATTAGACTTAATCAATGTTTTCAGGACTTTACACCCAAAAAAATCACAATATATATTCTTCTCAAGTGCACATAGAATGTTCTCAAGGATCGATCACATATAGGGGCACAAAGCTAACCTCAACAAATTTAAGAGTATACAAATGACTTCAAGTATCTTCTCTGAACAAAATGGCATGAAACTAGAAACCAACAACAGGAAAAGAAATGAGGAAAAACTTATTACTTGTAGACTAAACATGCTACTGAAAAACCAATGGGTCAATGAGGAAATCAAGAAGGAAATTAAAAAATACCTCAAGATGAATGATAATAAAGACACAACCACTCAAAATCTATGGGATGCACAAAAGCAGTGCTCAGAGGGAAATTCATAGTGATACAGGCCTTTCTAAGAAAAAGAAGGAATATCTCAAATCAAAACTTAATCCACCACCTAAATAAATTAGAAAAAGAACAAAAAACAAAACCTAAAGTCAGCATAAGGAAGGAAATCATAAAGGTCAGAGAGGAAACCAATAAAATGGACACTCAAAAAACAATAGAAAAAAATCACTAAAACCAAGAGCTGGTTCTTTGAAAAGGTAAACAAACTTGACAAACCTCTGGCCAAATGCACCAAGAAGAGGAGAAAAAAAAAAAAACATGTAAACAAAATAAGAAAAGAAAAAGGAAAAATCACAACAGATACCACAGAAATACAATAAACCATAACAGAATACTATAAACAATTACTTGCCAACAAATTTGACAACCTAGAAGAAATGGACAACTTTCTAGAGACTAATAGCCTGCAAAAACTGAATCAAGAAGAAATAGATCAACTGAACAGACTGATCACTAGAAAGGAAATTGAAAATGTCATAACAACACTCCCTAAAAATAAAAATCTAGGAGCAGATGTCTTCACAGACACATTCTACCAAACCTACAAACAGGAACTTACATCCATCCTCCTTAAACTTTTCCAAAATGTTGAAGAAAGAACATTCCCAAAGCTGTTCTATAATGCCACCATCACCCTAATACCGAAACCAGACAAAGATACTATCAAGGAAGAAAACTATAGGCCAATCTTTGATGAACATAGACATGAAAAATCTCAACAAAATTTTACCCAACTGAATCCAACAACATGTAAAAAAGATCATACACCATGACCAAGTGGGATTCATCCAAGGTTCATAAGGATGGTTCAACATATGTAAGTCAATCAATGTCGTACACCACATTAACAAAAGAAAAGTCAAAAACCACATGATCATCTCAATAGATGAAGTGAGACATTTGACACAGTTGCTGTATGCAGATGACATAATACTACATATAGAAAACTTTAAGGACTAATCCCCAAAACTACTAGAACTGATCAACAAATTCAGCAAAGTAGCAGTATATAAGATTAACATTCAGAAATCACTTGTGTATGCTAACAATGAAATATTAGAAAAAGAATACAAATACACAATACCTTTTAAAATTGCACCCCCAAAAAAATCAAACACCTGGGAATACACCTGGCCAAGGAGGTAAAAGACATATGCTGAGAACTATAAAACATTAATCAAGGAAACTAAAGAGGATTCAAAGAAATGGAAAGATATTCCATGCTCCTGGGTTGAAAAAAATTAATATGGTAAAAATACCCATACTACCCAAAGCAATCTACAGTTTTAATGCAATCACTATCAAATTACCCATGACATTTTTCATAGGACTAGAACAAACAATCCACAAATTTATGTGGAACAACAAAAGACCCAGAATCGCCAAAGTAATTTTGAGGGACAAAACCCAAGCGGGAGGCAAAACTTTCCCAGACCTCTGACAATATTACAAAGCTACGGTAATCAAGACAGTGTGGTAATGGTACCAAAACAGACATATAGACCAATGGAACAGAATAAAGAACCCAGAAGTAAATCCAGATGCTTATGGTCAATTAATCTTCTACAGAGGATGCAGGAATATAAAACAGGAAACGGACAGTCTCTTTAGCAAGTGGTGCTGGGAAAACTGGACAGCAACATGTAAATCAATGAAAGTGGAACACATCCTCACACTATGCACAAAAATAAACTCAAAATGGCTTAAAGATTTAAATGTAAGACAAGACACCATCAGACTCCTGGAAGAGAACATAAGCAAAATGTTCTCTGATATCAACCTTTCAAATATTTTCTTAGGTCAATCTCCCAAGGCAATAGAAATAAAAACAAAAATAAACAAATGGGACCTAATCAAACTGACAAGCTTTTGCACAGCAAAGTAAACCATAAAAAAAAAGACAATTACAGAATGGGAGAAAATTGTATCAAATGATGCAACTGTAAAGGGCTTAATCTCTAGCATATATAAACATTTTTTACAACTCAACAGCAAAAAAACCCAACAACCCAATGGAAAAACTGGCAAAAGACCTGAATAGACAATTCTCCAAAAGAGATGTACAGATAGCCAACAAACTCATGAAAAAATGCTCAACATCACTGTTTATTAGAGAAATGCAAATCAACACTACCATGAGGTACCACCTCACACCTGTCAGAGTAGCTATCATTAATAAGTCCACAAATAACAATTGCTGGAGAAGGTGTGGAGAAAGGGAACCCTCCTGCACTGTCGGTGAGAAGGCAAATTAGTACAACTGCTATTGAAAATAGTATGGAGGTACCTTATAAAACTATACATATAATTACCATATGACCCAACAATCCCAATCTTGGGCATTCCAGAAGAAACTTTTATTGAAAAAGATACATGCACCCCTATATTCACTGCAGCACTATTCACAATAGCCAAGACATAGAAACAACCTAAATATCCATTGACAGATGATTGGATTAGGAAGATGTGGTGTATATATACACAATGGAATACTACTCAGCCATAAAAAAGAACAAAATAATGACATCTGCAGCAACATGGATGGAACTAGAGACTCTCATACTAAGTAAGTCAGAAAGAGAAAGACAAATACCATATGATATCATTTATATGTGGAATCTAATATATAGCACAAATGAACCTTTCCACAGAAAAGAAAATCATAGACATGGAGAACAGACTTGTGGTTGCCAAAGGCCAGGAAGAGTGAGTGGAATGGACTGGGAGTTTGGGGTTAATAGATGCACACTATTGCCTTTGCTATGGATAGGCAGTGAGATCCTGCTCAATGGCACTGATAACTATAGCCGGTCACTTATGATGGAGCATGGTAATGTGAGAAAAATTAATGTATATGTGTATGTGTGACTGGGTCAACTTTCTGTGCAGTAGGAAATTGACAGAGCACTGTAAACCAGCTATAATGGAAAAAAAATTGCTAAATAAAAAAATACTTAAAGTGTAATAACTTCTTACTGTAAAATCATCTTTGAAAGAGTAAACCAAAAGATATGTTAAACTCTTTCAAATCCTCACTTTTTAATTCTACATCTCACAAGTGAGCTAGTAATTTTCAAACTTTGTTTTCAATATAATTAAATATATATAAGGTAAAACAAGAATAATAACAACAAAACAACATTATACAGTAAAATAAATCATTTTTCCTTATCATATACCTGAACCCTCTCCAGAAACTTTCAGACTATATAAACATGTAATTTTTTCTTCTTCATAAAAAAACATAATATTCCCAGTGCTTTTCATTTTATTGAACTTTCCATATATGTTCACAATCTTCCCATACTAAAATTTATGTATATAATTGTTTTAATGGCCACTTAAGAGTATAAATTATAAAATAAGGCATTTAAATACTGCTTCATTTACAAATATTTGCATTGTTCCACTTTTGATCTTAACATTCTAAGATTTTAAAAATAAACATAATACTTCCATTTCTACCACTGATAAAAAACAAAGGTTTTACATTTGAATTATTGCAAGCTAATGACAAACTACTCTCCAAAAATGTTCCACAGATTTTAACCCCTTCCCAACAATGTGTGAATGTTCATTTTCCATGCACCCTTACCAAGAGTGATGATTACAAAATGATTTAATTTTTGGCATTCTAATCTATGACTCAATTAGAGGTAACATTTTCTGTCAAAGAGACAAGAAAATCTCTCATCAGTGCTTTATTAGCCACAATTATATACTTCTTAAAATTACATGCTTCATATATTAGAAAAATAAGTATTTTGTAATTGTATTATTTTTGTCAAAATTATTCCCCCCTCATATATGCATATATAACATTTATACCTCAAAGAGCATATTCTATTTTTAATAAAATCTAGACTTGGAGATGTTTGACTTTGCTTTTATAGCCATTTGTGCTGATTTAGTGAAGTGTACTCAATGTGCTTAGATAAAATGTTTTCTGACAGAAAAAATAATATTGTTCCTATCTAAAATGCTTTGTCTCAAAGTAAAAATAGCCAATTTCAGTCTTTCTTTAGGAAAAAAAAATCATAGCATTTATATAATAACAATGTGAGGGTCAGAGGGGTGGCTTACTAGACTGTTTTTCTGGGAGACTTCCTAAAGTCAGAGTTTCCAATCACATAGGGCCAGTTAAGCCCTTCATATTCTCTAGGTAGATAAATTGAGTGCCATACACTTTGCTGTGCAGGGAACTTTGAATGAAATCTTTTAAAACAAATGTCTTGTTTGCTGTGAGTGAAAATCAAAAGAAAGCCTCACAATTTTTATTAGTAAAATAGATTTACACATTAGCTGATCCTCTGATAGAAATTGCCTAATATTATTGAATCTTTACATAATTTTATTATTTTATATTTATATATTAACCTCTAATCAATTGTCCTCTGGGTAAAATCTAATTATCTGACTTTTTATCTATACTATAACAAAGCCACCTTTATTATATTTATAGAAATACGAATAAAAATGCTTTCTGGGTTAATTGCTCTAGTGTGCTGATAAACAGTAAATGAAATAATTTATATAGTGGTATTTACAAAGGTAAAGTCATTTTTAGAGAAAAATCATGACTAAGAGAATAAAAGGAAGAATAAATATAAAGAAATAAAAACATGAACATAACATACACATTATATATGTCATACAATTGTAAAAATAACTCATATTAAAATAAGAAATACCATTAAACTGCCCTATTGTTCTTTTATTGTAAGTTCATTTGCCAAAATGAAAGGCAATGATGATTTTGGAATTTTCACTGTTAAGTATCATGTAGTATTCAAGCGTTGTACTCTGGACATTAGAATAGACTCTTTTGATCTAATTACTAAACAAGTTATTTAAATGGCTAAATTTCAACCTCACAAGGTTGTGAAAATTAAACTAGATTTGTGCATTAAAAGCATTTTAGCAATCTGCTTACCACATAAGAGCTCAAGAAATGTAAGCTGTTGTTATCAATACGCATTCTATTGATAGATGCCGTTCTCTACATGAGAAATCTAAATTTCCTGTGACAGAACAGGGAGAGCGTTGGTTGGTTTATTATATGTTTATGGCATTGTGCGTGCATGTGTGTTCTGTTTCTTGAGCAAATAGAGATATCTGGAAAGTATGTTCTAAGATTAAGATGAAAGATTTAAAAAGATTATAAAGCAATGCAGGAGTTCCTATTGTGGGGCACTGGAAACGAATCCGACTAGGAACCATAAGGTTGTGGGTTCGACCCGTGGCCCTGCTCAGTGGGTTAAGGATCTGGCATTGCCATGAGCTGTGATGTAGTTTGCAGATGCGGCTCGGATCTGGCGTTGCCGTGGCTGTGGCGAAGGCCAGCAGCAACAGCTCTGATTAGACCCCTAGCCTGGGAACCTCCATACGCCCTGGGTGCGGCCCTAAAACGACAAAAGACAAAAATAAATAAATAAATAAATAAAGCAATGCAAAATAGAACAAAGAATAACCAATGAGAATTTGAATTAAGACAAAGAAGACAAATTGAAAGGGAGACTAAGTATCAAGAAAGAAATGAAAATGAATTCAACTTTGAAAAATGGAATTTTGAAATACTGCATCGAGCAAAAAAGCAAACAAAATATATAATGCTTTGGACATTGCATATTTTCGTGTTTGTAAATCATTTTCATCTTTTTCTAGGGTTATTTTGCAAAAACTATTTGAGTTGTGAGATAGGCGCTATACTTTCTACTTAATAGACAAGAGATTAAGATTTAGAAACTATAATAAGTAAGGCCTGCAGTTAAATCATATTTTCCCTTAGTGCTTTTTCATTATATAAATTGTCTCTGTAAATAAATCTTACCAATATGGATTACTTCAAACCTGTTTTGAAAATCTATCATATGCTGAGAGCTCTGTCACATTATCTGCAGACCATTTATAATTTAAAGCTTCTAATAATCTTACGAAGATGTTACAGAACAGATTTGAGAAAACAGAAATGTTAGCTAATTTACCCTGTTATATATACAAGTTATAAATTGTGGATCTTTGGCTTGAACCCACTTTATCTGACTCCGAACAATACCTGAACTTGTCATTAAGTCTCACACACAAAAAAGTTTCCTGTTGATGAATTCTCACAGGTATCTGTCTTTTGGACACTCCCTAAATACTTGTTGAAAATCTGAAATGAAGAAATGAATGCACCTCTACCACTGATGTCTGGGAAACAAAAGTTAGAGGCTAATATGGACTACATAAGGAAAGGGTATAATGTTCTGACAGAATCACACGTACTATTGCAGTCAGGAAAAGTGCTTAATATTGTTACATGGAAACCTACTATCATTCATTTCTGCCTAAAAAGGGGTTTGACTCAATTAGAGGTAACATTCTGTGTCAAACTTAGAGGGACTATAGCCTTCCTTTTTGCTGGGGCAAGGGAAAAAGCTCTCTAATTAAATTACTTTGTTCAGATTGTAAGCTTGTTCAATGTAAGAGTATCTGACTTATTCACTTCTACATCCCCTAAACCTGGAAAATTTATTTACACATACACAGAACTTAGAATAAAATTATTCATGTTGATGACCATCCATTCATTATACTAAGCTGAATACAAGATAGGAATTTTTTCCCAATGTTTTGCTTCCCTATGTTTTGTATTCCTTTTCTTTTCTTTTCTTTTTGGCTATACAATAAAAGAAAAAAAAAAAACCTAGCTGCTTTGAACAGGATTGAATGGAAATGGCTTAGAAAACACCAAAAACTTTTACATTCAACAGGTTTTTGTTTATTTTTTTTATTATTTTGGATAGCCATAAAACCTATTCTCTTCCTATTGACTTATTTAAGTGATTAATCCCCTACTTTTACTTATTCAGAGATAAGATGAAAACAGTGTCAGAGAAAAGGAATTATGAAGTTTCTAAAATTATGAAGTTTCTAAAATGCAGAATCACTAGAAATATCTATTTTACAATTAACAGAAAAATTTTTGTTTCTGAATTTTTTAAAGCGCTTGGGGATTTAGTTTATTTCAGAAGCATCCTTGAATAGATGTACTTAGTTAAAAAACTATTTAAGTGTAAATATATAAAGTGTTTTTTGTAGTAATTATCCAGTGTTTCTAGTACATGCAATTTCTGCATATTCTATTTAGGGAGTTTATAAAAGAAGAAATACACAGTCATGCTTGGAAATCTGTTATAATTATTCACAAAATTTGCAATGTGTAGTATAAAGTATATCAATTTTGATATAGAACTAAAAGCCATTATAGACTTTTATTAATTCTATTGTCTGTCACCTACTGATTTTTAAAAATAGGAACTATTAAATTCTAAAAGCTGATGTGTCATTTGGATTCTGGAGATGATTGTGGTTTAAAAGAGACACCTGACTCATGAAGAAAAAACGTGTATGTATTTTTAATTGCACCACAATTTTTATATGACAGTAACTGAACCAGCCTAGGAAATAGTTCTGTTATTTTAAAGAGTTTTAAATCTTTTTTAAAACTTCTACTACAGAAGTAAAGTCCAAACACCAACATATGTTATAAAATCCTAAAATGAGGAGTTCCTGTCATGGCTCAGTGGTTAACAAATCCGACTAGGAACCATGAGGTTGAGGGTTCGATCCCTGGCCTTGCTCAGTGGGTTGGGGATCCAGCATTGCCATGAGCTGTGGTGTAGGTCACAGACGCAGCTCGGATCCCGCGTTGCTGTGGCTCTGGTGTGGGTCAGCAGCTACAACTCCAATTAGACCCCTAGCCTGGGAACCTCCATATGCCGTGGGTGTGGCCCTAGAAAAGGCAAAAAGACAAAAAAAAAAAAACCCACTGAAATGCAGTGGTATGAAAAAATTTTTCATTTTTCCTCTTCAATTATCAAAATCTTTATCAGATATTCAGTTAATCTGGAATTATTTTCATATAGCTTCCCAAATGTTCACCATGCCTCTCTATGCATCTACCTGAGGGAGCTCACTTCACTTTCTATTCTAATTTTTAAAAGACTGTTTTTGTTTCAAATCTTCAGAGTTTCCCATGGTTTAGGTAAGTGAATATTGTTCTGTTCTTAGACAGACTTGGAAGGTAGCCAAACTCACACACTATTTAACATCTCATTTAAACCGCGTTTCTCAACTTACAAAAAAAAAAAAAAAAAAGAGGATAAATTACTTTGAAAATCCCTACAGATTATTCAGATGAACATTCTTCTCCTCTATGCCAAATTTAAAACTTTTGCTATGGCAGGGTGAAACTTATGGCACAAAATTAACTGTGAAAATCACAGAATGCCCTCCCTCTATTCCTACGCTATCCACAAATATTTCCTGATCTTATTCAGCACAATAATTTTGATAAACATTTCCCTCCATCATCTCAGAATTCCCAAGTATTTACTAGTTATATTGTATTTTATCATCTCTCCATCTTATGCTAATTTCAGTGAAGGTAATATTTTACATGCACAGCAGTTTTATTTCTCATTTATTTAAAAATCTCCCTGTCAGGTGGAAAGTTTGTAAGTATGTTTCTTTAAATAAACTATGGGGATGTAGTATTTGATTAAAATAAAAACTTGAATAAATGAGAACTTGAGTATCTTATTATATCGTTTGATTCAAAATTATTGGGCTGAATAAAATATGGGAATAACACATATTCACAGAAATGGGACAAATTCAAGATCATTTCATAGTGTGGGATGGCACACTCAAAAACTTGTAATAGCAAGGTTACCAAGTGGTTATTTTTGTCTTTTCTGGACATATTTGAGAGATACTCAAACTCTCAAAATTAACTCTAACTCACAGTGAATGATCATTGGCACAAATCCCTTCTCATTTTTTTCTGTCCCTAATACTTATAATCACAAACATCACTACTCAGCTTCCCAGCCTCTCTTTCAATCATTTGACAATGTCCTTACCAAAAACCTATAAACATTTATCTACTGGAAAGGAGTAGTTTAGAGGAAAATATTGCTATTTTGACAAAAAGGAGCAAAACAAAGATGCTTTTTCTCTCCCCTTCCTGTTAGCCTCAATTTTTGATGAGATGATTGGAACTGAAGCAATCATCTTTCAACCATGAAAACACAAGTATGAGGATGCACCCTGTACTCTTGATACAGTGAAGTGGAAAGATGAAGATGTGTATTGTAAGCAACTCAGTCAATGCCCCAGTTGTCTAACTCTGAACTTGGTTAATATACGATTCATCAAGGTTTTTGTCACTCACATTGGCAAGTTCTTCTTCCTGATATATTAATGTTGTAATTTATGATCACTGTGAAATTTCTTTACAATTGTTGGATCAAGTAGCATATTTTCTCCTTATTTTTATATCCTGATTCCAGACTGCCTCTAAAATATTCAGTAGTAATATTGGAAACAAGATTACTTATCCTAGGAAAAGGTAGTTTAAGCCATGCACGATTGCAAAACTTTTGGCAAACTTTACCACATCATAAAATAAATCATATGAATCTCCTTTTAAAAAAATGAACAAGAAAATCCTGGCATTGACATGTTCTTGGACCTCATTTTCCGCAAATACAGTCATATTAGTTTGAGATGAAAGTTTTCACTCCCTTGCTTGCCAACTTTATGTGTGGAAAATAGTTTCCTTTGAAACTGCAAAAGGTTGCGGAGTTAAATCTTTATCTCCATTTTATTTTATTTTATTTTATTTTATTTTGGTGATTCAAGGAAGACAAGCCTGAGAGAGCTAAATAGTGGAAATAATTATAGACAGTCTACTCTCACAGCCTAAGTGTGGGGTCCTGCAGCATGGAGGTTTAACTTGACATAGAGAATTTGAAAAATCCCACTGTATTATTACTTTTCTTTCAAAAAATTGAAATAAAAATCATGTTATAGTTCTATAACACACACAAAAAAATGTGCTTTTGTTTTGATTTTCACCTTTTTGGTTCATAGAACAGGCTTGCACATGGTTCTAATTTCCAAGGCTGATTACACATTTATTCAACAATTTCATGCTATCTTCTTTGTAACTTCACCCAGAACAACATACAGTTAAATAATGTTTTAAACAGTTCCCTTTATTTCTGAATTAAAAAAGAAATAATAGGTATTCAGAAAGATTTTTTTTGACTTTTCAAGTATCTTTGTAAGACTATCAAGTCAATGTGTCATTTCAGAGTACTATTAAAAACCTGTATTGATTACAGTGACATTTGTTGTTTAGAAGAAAGCAGCATTTTATTTTTTTTTTCTCAGTGTAGACTTACTGATTGAGGGGGAGCATTACTAACTTTATTTTGGATAAAGCTACTGCATTTTGCACTTTGCTTGTGCCTGATACAATTATAAATTTGATAAATAATTGTAAACTAATAAAAGTCTAATATTTCCTGAAAGAGACTTTGGTATAGTCTGAATGACTTTTTTCTTGGCCAGAAGCCAAGTTTCTTTTTTTTTTCTTTTTTTTAAGAATTGAAAAGATGAGAATAAAAAGCTATGTTCTCAGATTTCTGTTTGGAAACCTGAACATTAATTCTTCAGCAGAGCCCCATAGACTGACTATTATCTGAACCTAAAAGTACAAAGATTTTTATAATATTTCATTAGAATGGACAAATAAAATCACTGCTTCATAGGATACCATGGCAGGATGGTAGCCTACAGTGTTTTATAGGATATCTCATGGACTTGGTTACATTTTAAATGTGATAAATGAACCTAGAAGGGATGACTTTACTATATTTAGGAAATTAAATACTATGCCACATGTTAATGAAGTTTTAAGTCCCAAATCAATTATGAGTGTTAAAAAATAAGCAAAGAAAATTAAAGAGCTTCATCAGGAACAACAAACTTATATAACTGACTGTGTGATTTGATATGGTTGGGTTCTCTGTCTTTAGACTCAGCTTGCTTCATCAAACCCAAGTGAACTCTTACAAAAAAAGTGTCAATTTGGAGCTTATCAGGCTTTTTTTCTATATAGGATTATTCTAATAATATAAATCAGAATTTTATCCTTTTTTTGTGTGTGTGTATTTTCTAGGGCTGCTCCCACAGCATATGGAGCTTCCCAGGCTAGGGGTCTAATCAGAACTGTAGCTGCCGGCCTTCGCCAGAGACATAGCAACGTGGGATCCAAGCTGCATCTGTGACCTGCACCACAGCTCATGGCAGTTCTGGATCCTTAATCCACTGAGCGAGGCCAGGGATAGAACCCACAATCTTATGGTTCCTAGTCAGATTCATTAACTGCTGAGCCATGACGGGAACTCCTATAAATCAGAATTTTAAGTAATTCATACAATATACAAATTCCCTGTGTAAATACACCTTTTCACTCTGTAGAGTATAATTCGTATCATATATATTAATTCAAGGACTTTACTACATTGCAAACATCAAATTTTTTTCTTCTGCATATTCAATTCAAAGACATTGTTATAATATTGATGTATCTTATGAAAATTTTAGTTTTTCAAAAGAAAGTAATTTCATTTAGAATTCAGTAACGAAGTTGTATGTCTGTTCTTCCATGTGATCCAGACTGTCCCATTCCATAAGAGAGTTACCCAGAATCTAAATCATAAATGTACCAGGAAATCTGGTAGGCTTTTCTATCTAAGCAGTAAACAGGAGCATCAATCATGGCAAAGGTGCAATACATTAAGAACTGGCTCTACATCCCAGGATAGAGATCATGTATCCATTCTTCATCTGTGGCAGAAAGTGACTGTAACTCTTCATAATGGTCCCTTCAAGAATACTGATAATTGGAGTTCCCCTTGTGGTGTAGCAGACACAGATCCAGCTAGTATCCATGAAGATGCAGGTTTGATCTTGGGCCTTGCTCAATGGGTTGGGGATCCAGCATTGCTGTGACCTAAGGTGTAGGTCACAGATGCAGCTTGGATTATGCATTGCTGTGGCTGTGGTATAGACCGGCAACTGTTGCTCCAATTCTATCCCTAGCCTGGGATTTCCATATGCCGTGGGAGCAACCCTAAAAAAGCAAAAATAGAAAAAAAAAAAGAAATGTGGTATCTCCTCATGGAAACCCTACTGGTTTTCATCCATCAATATAGTCCTCAGTATAAAAGCAATTGTTTAAATGTGGCTACAAAAAAAAAAAATCATAAGATCAAATCTTATTCTTCCCACAATGACTTCAAGTTGTTATTCCAATAGAATTTATTGGAAAACATTTGAGATTTTCAATTATTCACAAAACCTTTTTGTCATTAGGAAATTTAGAGTCAAATAGTCTTTTTTTTTGTTGTTGTTGTTGTTGTTGCAAGTTATGTTCTGTAAGAAAATCACCACAGACAACTGATACAGTAAATACTGAAGAATTACTCCTAGAAGAAATACAGGGTTAGGTTCTTGCCAACCACTGCTCATATTTCTATCAGCTTATCAATAGATAACTTCTTTTAGGCATATTGCTATTTAAAGACACTTTATTCAATATATAATGTTAATTCACTAGCATTAAACTCAAGTCCTACAGCACTACTATTCATATCTGAACAAAACTTATTAAAAACATATTTTCTTTCTAAGTTACTCAATAGTCTTTTTACACAAGAAACACGAGAAAACTCTCGAAAATTATGCTCAAGATCTATTTTAAACAGCAGAATCACCAAAAAACATACAAGAATTTTAAAAAATGTTATAAATAGATTGTGAAAAAGACAATTGTTTTACACATGACAGCTGAAAGAAGGCAGAGTATTGTTTTTTCTATGACTCAAACTTTTTGCTGCTCTTAGCAAAACCTCTGAGAATGAGTGTGAAAGTTACATGAATATCGGTTTGAGATTAAGGATAAATTTTAGTGAGCAAACATTAAAAAAATATGGAATACTCACATGATGAGGATAGAGTGTAGGTAGACAGTAGATTGATAGACAAATGGCCTTTTATGCTTGGTTTTATTTCTTCTGGTATAAACATTTTTAATGCTAAATTTATAATGTAAATTACTTATTATATATATTATGATATAATGCATAATCTATTTCATATTAATTTATTTTCTGATTATAAAAGTAGAAAATGTTTATTAATAAAAAGAATCTGAAAAACACCAAAACATATAAAATGAAAAAAATTACACAGAATCATGGTATTTAAATGTGCATCAAGTAAGAAAATCTACACTGCATATATATATATATATATATATATATATATATATATATATAATTGGCTATCTTAATATAATCTTGTTGTTAGGCTTTATATTATCCTTATTTTTATCATTATTATTACAAAATTATGATTACATCCATTGTCTTATTGTCCCCCTCTATTTTGGAATATTATACTCTGGGTAAAAGTCAATTATTTTTAAGGCTCTTCGTTAATAAAAGATAGTTAAATGAACTTGCATCTTTAACACACTTATGGTGTAAAATTGTGCTCATTTTATCTCATTACTTGTTCCTGGCATTGGATATAATCAGTGATATACAAACACACACACACTACTATGAAAATTAGGTAAGCATTGACATTTTATTTCCTTTACAATGCATATATATATAATTGAAATTTATAACATTTTCTTCTATTCACTTTCCCAGTTCTATGAGTATATTGATTTCATATGCACAGCTTTCCATTGAATGACAATTTTTGTTTCATTCATTGTATAAATTTTTTTTAATTAGTCCTTTGCCTGTAACATGTATAGCAAATTATTTCTCCCAGCTTATCATTATAATTTCTTTGGTTAATTGACTTTCAGTATTCATTATCTCCATCTTCCTTATATTAATAGAAACCCTATTTAGTGCCTGAAACTCTTCCTTTGAAATTAACTCCTTGTCAATGGACATTCACCTTTCTCAGATTCTATCATTAAAATATTTTCAGTCACTCTTGACATTTCTCTTTCCATGATAGTCTGTCTGTAAATTCTGTCAGAACATGCTATTATCCAAATCAGTTCCAACCATCACCACTGTTAACAATTCTCTCTGCGTCACCATCATCCTTCATCTGGATTACTGTAGTATCTTTGTGACTGATCTCCTAGTTTTCACCTTTGCTCTCAGTCTATTTTCCAAATAGTTGCTAGAATGATCCTATTAAAATGTCAAGTTAGATCAGATCAAACCTACAAAAGTTTCTCTGTAAAAGCCAAATCCCTAAAGTGGTCTATCAGCAGCTACTTGATCTATAAACTCTTGGAACTCATCTTCCATTATGCAACCTCACCATAACTCTTCTAAAATTCATTAGTCTCTTTGCATTTCTTCAATCAAATCAGGCATGACTAGCCTAGGGCTCTGCAATGGCTTTTCCCTACACCAGGAATGTCATAAAGAGTGAGTCTCTTGAATTCACTTGAAAACTAATAATTTATTATTACCCTTATTATTTACAGATAAACTGAATTGTACAGGTATATTCTATATTAATAATACACTTAGAAAGATTCATTAATACTCTTTTGTAAGCCTCAATAGTGATCAAAAACAATCTTTCTCTTATGGACTATTTAGTCATAGAATCTAAGAAGTGATATGAGTGATAAATCTTGAATATATGAACTTATTTTAAAACAGCTCATCTTATTGAGAGATTCATTTTATAAATTGCCCTTTATTTTTAATAAATTTTATAAAGTATTTGCTCTATGGTTTTTTGATCAATTATACTTCCATATTTGCAATAATGACTTAATCTAGAAGGTTTTTTGAACACTTAGAGGATTTGATCACATGAAACTTAAAATTATAATATAGTTTACTTACATATTTTGGTATATTTATAACCAGAAGATCAGTACATATTGAAATGTAAATCAATTTGATTTTCAAAGAGAAAATGAAAAATGAAGTACTAAAAATTTTTAGTGTTTTGGAAGAACATTATACTTGTCTTTTTATAAAATATGTTTTGATAGGTATAAGGGAATCTAAGTGTAAGAGATACGTTGCTCTCCATAAATGTCCTATTTCAATATCTATCAATAAATTTTCTGACTCATCATAATATATCATATATGAATGACTATGTCAGTTTGCTGTACAGTAGAAATTAACAGAACATTGTAAATCAACTACCATTGAAAAAATAACAACCATGAAAAAACATTTTGATAATATTGTATGCCTTGATTTACCTTTGTATTTCAGTCCTCAATTTGCATCATTTTATAATATACATTTGAGCATAACAAAGTAAAGGAAAAATACACATTGGTGTGTCACAGTACTATAGAATATATCCCCAACCACTGCATAGTATATAATTGAATTGTGCTCATGTTCATAAGTATTGCTTATGTTTACTTTCCACACTATTTATGCTATCTGTAGAAGAAACTGACTCTTGTATATGATATTGCATCCTAAGTTATTTCAAAACATTAAACTTTTCCTTTAATACATAAACATTATATAAATTCTTTGTATACTGGCAAGTCATAATTGCTTACTGATTCTTAAACTCACAAAATATAACAATTTTTAGAAGTACATACTTAGATATTATCTGAACCTAGAGTGCATATTGATTGTGTAATATTTCTCACACATCATACTTAAGCGTCTTTTTATAAAATATGTTTTAATAGGTATAAGGGAATCTAAGTGTAAGAGGTATGTTGCTCTCCATAAATGTACTATTTCAATATCTATCAATAAATTTTCTGACTCATCATAATATATCAGGCAAGTTACATATTAAGTGTTCTCATATTCAGTGTGGTTGAGGAAGAGTCTGGCTAGGTTCTCTATTGAAGAAAATATAAACCCCAGAGGATATGTAGTATGAAATTCAACCATACCACCTACCCACTTGAATTTATGACCTGACTGATGACACACAATTCCACACCTTGTCTGGAGAAAGTGAATTTAAATGAACATTGAAGAGAAAGAGATATGACATTCTAAATCATGCAGACAGGAGGGAAAAGAGTGTGTAAGAATAAAAAAAATTATGAGGGACCCTTCAAAGAATAAACAACTTCTTCAAAGTGAAAGATTCATAACATGAAGAAATAAAAGGTATGTTTTTAAATACGGACTGGAGCATATTAATTTTTCTAAGATTTTTTTTAATCTCTATATGATAGGATTATGGGAAGAAAAGAAATGGCTTCTTTTTATTTTAAGTTAGTGATTAGGTAAAATTGGGATATTTTCCTATCTAAGTATGTGGGGGAAAGCAAGAGAAGATAGATTCAGTGACAATTTGAGAAATTATTGTGGTTTTCTTTCATATAGTCTAGGTGGCAGAATAAATTGAATAGAAACGAAAAGAGTAATCATGAAAGGTACTTTTCTTAAAGTAACTTTATATAGAAGATTGCAATTAGGAACAAAGAAAAAAATCTCACTAGAGACTGAATATAGGGTTTTCATGAATAAATACAACTATATAATCATAAAATATTATATCTAATAAGTAGATAATAGGTTCCTAATCCCAAAGTTGAAATTTGTAAACTATAGAATTGTCTAGCTCTCATTGACAATTTATATCTGTTACACATTTGCATTAACTATTTACACAGGGTTTGAGAAATCTGACTGAAGAGGAGGAGAACAATAATATCCTCAAAATGTGTTCACAGGGGCACTTTAGTAGACATAGCCATGAGTTCTCATCCAGATATGATCTGTGTATCCTAGAAAATCATTGCAGATTTTTTAATATGGTAGGCAACTATTTATCATGCTTTTTTCCCCCAATATCTCCCTTAATCACTTTCTATCTTCCCATATTTTTCATAAACTTAATGATGTATGGACAGAGCCCCAAATTTTTAACTTCTAGTTGACATTCTGACCAAAGACAAAGGAATAAGAGATGGAGAATAGTGCAAGAAAATTAGAAATAGAATTTTACAGCAGAGGGAATATAGCCAATATTCTATAACAACTTAAATGGAATATAATACATAAAATATTGAATCACTATGTTGTATACCTGATATTAATACTGTAAATCAACTATAATTCAATTTAAAAATATGTATCACCTGGTGAAATACTACACAGTATAAAGGAACAAGAAAAAAAGTCTTTGTTTCATTCACTTTCCTTCTCAAACTATAATAAATGGGCTAATGTTTAGAAATTCACTTATTAGGAAAAAATGTTGAAAACTGTAGTGTATCCAAAATATATGGATTATTTCTCCTTAGCTGTCTGACTGAGTGTATGCATAGGTAAAGTGTGTATCTGTCTTTAAGAATTAAAAATATTTGTTTTTAAGTTATTATCTAAATCTATAATATTTATGAATTATATATTGTTAGCACATTCTACACTGTTATATACATTATCTACTTTAAAGGCAAAAAAGTATTTTTACATGGACCTTCGGTTCATCAGAGTATCTAGCACAGTGCAATAATAAAACAGTTGAAAATGTAAGAAATGAATAAATACATATTATCTCTGTGAATAAAAAGATAAACCTTCAAGATAATTATTTAGAATTCAAGGTGAACTCTTCTTTAGATTGAAAATAGAATTTTCCCTAATAACTTGCAGGTTAAAATATGACCTTAACTCAGACTGCTATCTCAGGAATGCCAAAGTTTCATCCTTGCATGCTTGGTTGATTGGGATCAACTCATTAAAATTCTTTATTTAAGCTGTTTAACTAACACATAAAGTACATAGATCAATTAGGAATGCCTGCTATGTAACAAGATATAGCAGTAGTAGCACATATATTTTCTGAGCCCAATTTAATTCATATATAAACCACTTTCCTTTATGTAACAATAATATATTGAATTTCACAATATGAACAAAGCTTCTTATGATGGAGGCTCAGAGAAGAAAGAAACAGTATAACAATATGTGAGCCATAGGCAAGACCTAGGGAAGAAAAGGAAGATAAACTTAGCTTTTTAGAGACTGGTTGAAATGTTAGGACATAAGTGAAAATTTATGTGAAAAATATACACATAATCATAGAATATTATTCATTGGACATTAATATGAAGAATAGGCTGTTTCCATGAAAACAAATTACATTCTTAGCACTTCTAAGTACCTTTCTCTTCTGGCCCTGTGCCCTCAAATCTCCATTATTTTTGCTTGATTTCCTCTACTCCAATTCCATTTTTAAAATCTCTCTTTATCCATAACTTCTGCCTTTTCACTTCATCTCAAGACACTGTTCTTTTACTAATAAACCCGCTCTTGATGAAACTGTTTTCTTAAAGGTTACCAATGATCTTCAAATTGCCAAATGTGAGAGCTGCTTTATCACTGTCCTTAAACTCTGAAGAATTTGACAGTGTTAACAATCCATTTCTAAAGTGTCTGCTTTCTTTCCATCCATGAAAATGTGTTCTCTTCATTCTATACTGAATCTTCAGGGTCTTTCGCTAAGTTATTTTAAATTTATTATCTTCACTTTTTATTTACTTAACATTATTTATTGAACTTTAAATATTTGTCAAGATCTTTATGAATATGGAAAATTAAGACCAGCCCTTGGTAAGCTCAAGGAACACAGAGGAGTACACAACATTGAAGTGAAAGAATATAAACACACATTTGGGAGGTAACAAAAGATGTTTCCTGTAATTGAAAAAGATTCAGAATTGAGTGACTATGGAAATCAGCCTTAATGTTGAAACAAATTTCACCAGTATGATAAATTGTGTATGCAACACTATTAGTTATACAATAAATACCCACTAATGGAATCATGAACTTTGCCTATCTCTGAAAACAAATAATCCTTCCTGATAGGAGATGATTACAGTTTCCTATAACACTTTATTTCACTTGTCTACTTTGGACACTATCTCAGGAGGCATTACCACTTGCATAGTATCTATGATTGACAAAAGGCAGAAAGAACAAAAATTCCCTAAACTATAGGTAGTTTTACAACCTACACATAAACATTGTGTCTATTCTTCAGGATGATGTTAAGAAAACTATAAACTTATTGAGGCATTTAAATATAGAAAATTAAAGAAAACAAGTCAAAATTTCAGAAATTCATACATGATTACCATCAAATAAAATTATCTGCTTTTATTACACCTCTAGTTTTCAAGTACTAGTCCAAAAAGTTTTCTGAAGGATGACTTAATGAGGTCAAGTAGATTGATTAGTGGAAATAATAATATATAGTACTCATCCTAATCAATCAATCTTTATTGCTGTTTCCAAATATCGAAAGTCTATTTAAACAATGTAAAGGAGACTACTTGAAACAGAGTCTATTGGTGAAAAATTGCATCCAAATATAGATGAGTGAATATTTTTTGAAAGGTATTTTTTTAGGGCCACACCCAGGCATATAGAACTTCCCAGGCTAGGGGTCAAATCAGAGCTGTAGCTGCCAG
Organism: Phacochoerus africanus; assembly: GCF_016906955.1. Taxonomy (NCBI): domain Eukaryota; kingdom Metazoa; phylum Chordata; class Mammalia; order Artiodactyla; family Suidae; genus Phacochoerus; species Phacochoerus africanus. The sequence continues at coordinate 251,779,692 of NC_062544.1, read as the reverse complement.
CCTACACTGCAGCTCAAGGCAATGCTGGATCCTTAAGCCACTGAGCAAGGCCAGGGATCAAACCTGTGTACTCATAACTACTACTCAGATTTGTTTCCACTGTGCCACAAGGGGAACTCCCTTCAAAGGTATCTTATAGCTGCTGAGCTCATATCTGATAGCACTGGAAATAGCTATTACAAGATAAACATAAGAAGTACGAATATTTGAGGAATAGTGTCAAGGACCTCCATCAATTCTGCAAAGAATATTTGGTATAATCCATATGAGTAAAGTTAAATATTTGATTAACCTTATTTTGTATATGAAAGAGTTGAAGTCTGAGAAGGTAAAGGCACTGTCTAAAACTTAGTCTAACACAAAATGCATGACCATCTTTAAAATGGTGAAATGAAAAATAGAAACATGGACTCCTACAAACTATGGTGTATAAAATAAATAAGTTACAAGGTTATATAGTATAGTATAACACAGAGAACACAGGCAATATTTTTATCCAAGATCAAAGAGCAAATGAATCATTTAAAAAAAATCATTGATGAAGCAAAAGCAAAACCTCTTAATATGTTAGTTTCAGACTAGGATCAATTGTAGAATCCGATTACCAACATAACATTATAGTATCATGCACCTAGAAGAAATTTAAATTTCTAAGTTAACATTATGGTATTAATTGGGGGGGGTAACTTTGTACGTTATTCCTTATGGTATAGTTATTTCTAAGGGAAACTGGCCATCTAAAGTGAAAATGAATGTAAACCTTGATTTTCTAGCCAATACCACACTAGAAGACAGAGGAAGACTCATTTTGCTGCTGCTGATAATGCCTTTTCCGTAACCTTGATTATATTCTAATGTTTAAGGGATACATTATTTACATGATATGTATACCTTTGGGGTAAAAACAGGAAAACAGGGATTGTTATGTTGCCTGCCACAAACTTTATGAGAACACCCTTCCAATAGGCAATGACACATATCAGCATCAGGAATAAATGTAGAAATAGATTTCCATATTGCCAATGAAGCAAAAAATTGAGTACTAAATACATGTTTTTGATAAAAGGAAGTTTACAAGAGAAAAACACAGACACAAAACACTGATACTGACCATGGGAACAAAGCAATCAATTTATTAATTGAACTGATTTTTGCATGTAAAATACATATATTTCAACCTTGAATTATCTACTTCAGCCTTTGCACTCAGAGTCATGATTTACATATTTTTTCCATATGAAATCTGTTTTACCTTTGTGGTAAATTCTTTGAACAACAAATATATATAAAAGCAAAGTATTTAGAATTGTAAATAAATTTTTCATAAGAGTTGCTCAATCAAAAGTATTTAAATAAAAAATGAGGTGGGTTTGTTATTATAGATGTTTGACCTATAGTCAGCATTGACTTTCTATTTTATGACAGTTTCACATAGTATATAGATTTATTTTATTGTAGGTATATTTACTATAGGAAAATGTTACTGTGAATAGATATTCCTGATCAATCACCATAGTTACACTGATTAGATTTACATATGTTCTGTATTACTAAATTTAATCGCATGTTGAAAAATAAAGATTATCAACATGTGGATTTCATCCAACTAGATTTCTTCACAATCTTACACAAAATTAATTTCAGGTACAAATAATGTTAAAAAAGAAAATGATCTGTTAGGTAGCAGCATTTATTCTGAGCTCTCCAAGCTCAAACTCATCTTTATGATTACATATCATTTGCTTTTCAGTACAGGTTAAGGAGATCATTCTCATTTTAAACACTGTTAGCTTTACTTTAGAAGTACAGAAACATTTATAGGTAATAATGCATGTTTACCAAGCTACACAGCCTCAAGGCAACATGAAAATATATAATGAAGAACACAAATTCAGAGTATTGGAAAGGCATTTGAAACTGAGACCAACAATTTAACACAATTTTGTATATATATAGACTGCTTTATCAAAATCTCATGGTAGCCACAAACCAAAAATCAGCAATAGATACACACACAATAAAAAAAAAAGAAATCCAAACTTAATGCTAGGTATAGTCACCAGGCCATAAGTAAAGAGAAAAAAGATAAAGGGAAGAAAAAATACCTAAAGTAAAAAATCCAAGGCAAATAAGAAAATGGTAATAAGTCCATACATATCAGTAGTTACATTAAACATAAATGGATTAAATGTTCTAACCAGAAGACAGAGACTAGCTGGATACAAAAGAAAGACCCACTTATATACCATCTACTAGAGGCCCAGTTCAGATCTAGGGACACATAGAAACTAAGTGAGAGGACGAAAAAAAGTATTCTATGCTAATGGAAACCAAAAAGAAGTTGGAGTAGCAATACTAATATTCAGCAAAATAGACTCAAAACAGAAGAGATTTATACAAGAAAAACACTATATAATGATCAAATAATCAATCCAAGAAGATATAACAACTGTGAATTTATATGCACTATACAATATTAAGGCAAATGTTAACAAACATAAAAGGAAAAATTGACAGTAAAACAATAATTGTGGAGACTTTAACCAATGGACATATCATCCAGACAGAAAATTAATAAGGAAACACCTTAGTGCACATGTAGCTAGTTAACATTCACAGTACATTCAATCTCAAAGCAACAAAATACACATTCTTTTCAAATGCACACAGTACATTCTCTGGGATAGATCATGTCTTGGGCCACAAATCAAGCCTTGATAAATTTACAAAAATTGAAATCATATCAAGCATATTTTTCAAACATAGTGCTATGAGACTAGAAAACAACTATGAAAAAAAAAAAAACCCTGCAAAACACACAAACACTTGGACACTAAACAGTATGCTACTAAACAATCAATGTAAAATTGAAAAAATAAAAACACATAAAGACTAATGAAAACAAAAACACAATTATCCAAAACCTATGAGATGCAGCAAAAGATTTAGGAGGGAAATATATGGAAATAAAATCTTGTATTGGGAAAGAAAAAAAAAACAAAAATATCAAATAAAAAAAAATCTAACCTTACATCTAAAGAAGATAGATAAAGAGGAACAAAAAAACCCAAAGTTAGTAGAAGGAAAGAAATCATAAATATCAGAGCAGAAATAAACATGATAGAGACAAAGAAGCAACAGAAAAGATCAATAAAACCAAAATTTGGTGATTTGAGATCAACAAAATTGCTGAACTTTTAGCTAGACTCAACAAGAAAAACAAAAGGGAGAGGGTTCATATCAATAAAACTAGAAATGAAGAAGTAGTTATTACAACTGTGAGCAGAAATACAAAGGCTCAGAAGAGATGCTTGTAAGCAACTCTATGCCAATAAAATGGAAACCTAGAAGAAATGGACAAATTCTTCAAAAGGTAAAATCTTTAAAGACCAAGTAATAAATAGAAAATATGAATATACCAAATACAAGTACTGAAATTGAAACTGTGATTTGAAAAACTTCCTAAAATAAAAATCCAGGACCACATGTTTTCAAGGAAAAATTCTATCAAACATTTAGAAAAGACCTAATACCTAGACTTCTAAAATGCTTTCTAAAAAAATTTCAGAGGAAGGATCATTCCCAAGCTCAGCCTATGAGGCCACCATCACCCTGATACCAAAATGAGATAAAAATACCACAAAAAAAGAAAAATCACAGGCCAATATCACTGATGAATATAAGTGCAACAACCCTCAGCAAAATACTAGAGAACCAAATCTACCAATATATTAAGAGAATCATACTCCATGATCAAGGGGAATTTATGACACAAGGTATGTTCAATATTGGCAAATCAGTGTGACACACCACATTAACAAATTGAAGAATGTTAACCCTATGATCATCTCAATAAATATAGAGAAAACTTGACAAAATTCAATACCTATTTATGATAAAAACCCTCCAGAATGTGGGCGTAAAGCCAACCTATTTCAATATAATAAAAGCCATTTATGACAAACCCACAACTTTCACCATACTCAATAGTGAAAGACTGAAAGAGTCTCAAGAAAAAGATGAGGATGTCCACTCTCGCCACTTTAATTAACATAGTTTTTGAGGTCCTAGCTAGGGAAATCAAAGAAGAAAATGAAATAAAAGGAATCCAAATTGGAAAATAAGAAGGAAAACTCTTCCTGTTTGCAGATGACATAATACTTTACATGAAAAATCCTAAAGATGCTACAGAAAATTCCTAGAACTCATCAATGAATTCAGTTAAGTTGCATAATACAAAATCAATAATGTAATTTTTTTTGCATATTTATACACAATGAAAGACTAAAAAGAGAAATTAAGGAAACAATCCCATTTACCATCACATTGAAAAAAATAAAATACTTAGGAATAAACTGATCTGAGGAGGTAAAGTATTTGTGCTCTGAAAATGATAAGATGCTGATGAAAGAAATCAAAGATGAAACAAAGAGATGGAAATATATACTATGTTCTTTGATTGGAAATATCAATATAGGAGTTCCCCTAGTGGCACAGTGGAAACAAATCTAACTAGAAACCATGAGGTTGTGGGTTCGATCCCTGGCCTTGCTCAGTGTGTTCAGGATCTGGTGTTACCATGAGCTGTGGTGTAGGTTGCAGACATGGCTCGGATCTGGCATTGCTATTGCTCTGGCTGTGGCATAGGCTGGCAGCAACAGCTCCAATTAGACCCCTAGCCTGGGAACCTCCATATGCTATGGGTGTGGCCCTGAAAAGACAAAAGGACAAGGGAAAAAAAAGGAAAAATCAATATTGTCAAAATGACTACAGTACCCAAGGCAATCTATGGATTCAGTGCAATCCATATCAAATTACAAATGATATTTTTAGAGAACTAGAACAAAAAAAATAAAATTTTATATAAACACAAAAGACCTTGAATAGCCAAAGCATTCCTGAAAAAGAAAAGTGGAGCTGGAAGAATTAGGCTATCTGATTTCATACTGCACCACAAACCTACAGTCATTAAAGGAGTATGATACTGATACAAAAACAGCAATAGATAAATGGAATGTGATGGAAAGCCCAGAAATAAACTAAAGTACCTTTAGTCAATTAATCTATGACAAAGGAGGCAAAAATAACCAATGAAGAAAAAGACAATTTCTTCAATGAGTGGTGCTAGGAAAATTGGACAGCTACATGTAAAAGAATGAAATTAGAATATTCTCCAACACCATACACAAAAATAAACCCAAAAAGGATTAAGCATCTATGTAAGCCTGGATACTCTAAAATTCATAGATGAAAACAAGCAGGACACTCTTTGACTTAAATCACAGTAATGTCTTTTTACCCTAGGAGCAATAGCCACCTCCTAGAATAATACAAATTAAAACAAAAATAAACAAATGAGACCTAATTACACTTAAAAGCTTTTACACATCAAATGAAACCACAGACAAAACAGAAACACACCCCACAGAATGGGAAAAAATACTTGCAAATGAACCAACTGACAAGAGATTAATCTCCCAAATAAACAAACAACACACACTGCTCAATGTAAAATCTAAAAAAATAACCTAATCAAAAAATGGACAGAGAATTTAAACAGGCATTTATCCAAGGAAGACAGATGGCCAAAAAAGCACACGAAAAGATGCTCAGCATTGCTAATTATGAGAGAAATGTAAATTAAAACTATAATGAGGTATCACCTCACACCAGTGAGAATGACTATCATCAAAATTCTACAATAATAAATGCTGGAGAGGATACAGAGAAAAGGGAAACCTCCAACACTGTTGATGGGAATGTAAATTGGTACAATAGTTATAAAAAAATTATTGGGTGCCTCAGAAAACTAAAAATAGAACTACCATATGATCCAGCAATCCCACCACTAGGGATATATCTGGATAACACTGTAATTCAAAAAGATAATGCACTACAATGTACATTGCAGCAATATTTCCAACAGCCAACACACAGAAGCAAGCTAAAAGTCCATCCACAGAGGAATGGATAAAGAAGAAGTGATACATATATAAAATGAAATATTACTCAGCTACAGAAAAGAATGAAATAATGTCATTTGCAGCAACATGGATGGACCTAGAGATTACCATACTAAGTCAAGTTTACCAAAGATAATTATCATGTTATCACTTACATGTAGAATCTAAAAATGATACAAATGAACTTATTTACAAAACAGAAACTGACTGACAGACTCAAAAACAAGATGATGGTACCAAAGGGGAAAGGTAGGTGGGGGAAATGGATGGTAGTTTGCAACTGGCTTATGCACACTATTTTATATGGAATGGCTAGGCTATGGCAACTGGACAAGCTATGTAGTACAGAGAACTCTACTCAATATTCTGTTAACCTATATGGGAAAAGAATATGAAAAATAATGAATATGTATATATGATCACTGAATCATTTGTTGTACAAAAGTTACCACAGCATTGTAAATCAACAATACTTCAATAGAATTTATATAATGAAAAATAATTAAATAAAAAATAAAAAGTGTTGGCAAGGATGTGGAGAAAATGAAACACTGGTACAATGTTTATGAGAATATAAATTGGTATAGCCACTACAGATATCAGTGAGGAGGTTCCTCAAATTAAAAACAGAACTAGTATATGATCCAGCAATTCCACTTTTGAGAAAGATCCTGAACAGACATTTGTAGCCCCATGTCACAGCAGCCTTACTCATATTAATCAAATCAGGCAAACAACCTTAATTACTAGAATGAATGAAGATTTTATATATGTGTATATATATATATATATATAATTATAATAATAATAATATAGGAAAATGTTACTGTGTATAGATATTCCTGATATATCACTATAGATGCACTGATTATATTAATGCACTTTGTGTATTACTAAATATAATCACATGCTGCAAAATAAGTATTATCAACATGTGGTTGTCATCCAACTAGATTTCTTTGAAATTTTGCTAGCAAACTTAATTTCGGATACAAACTGTGTTAAAAAAGAAAATGATCCATTAGGTAGCAGCATTTCTTCTGAGCATTCCGAAATCAAACTCATCTCAGTGATTATATATCATTTTCTCTTCAGTACAAGTTTGGAAAGACTATTCTCATTTTCAGCATTGTTAGTTTTTCTTTAAAAGTACAGAAATGTTTCCAGGTAATAAAACATGTTTACCAAGCTACATTGCCTCAAGGCTACACCACCTATACCATATAGAGATGATCAAATGAAACCATCATTCTTTAAAACAGCCCTGTCATAAATGTTTACTGAAACTGTGCTGTCAGGCTACCTGATATAAAGTAGGCCAGAGTCCTTGCACACAACATTTCAGACTTCAATTCTGTGGCTACTCTATCCTGTCCCTCATTACTCCCCTTTGTGGTACTCACATAAACTTGGATCCAAGCAAATCCATGGTCAGTGGATCATTAAATTTCAGACTCATTTATTTGAGAAAATGGAGTATAGAATCTACATTTTTATACCACAGCCAAGCATTTGAAAACAAACCTTTCCATTGGAGGACATAATTTGTCATCACTTTGATGATTTTAACTGAAGCACTGGATACTGAATTTTTATCTTACTCCTTTGAACCTGCATTTTTAGTCTAAGGCAGATATTCACTAATAACGCATATAATTTTAATATGTGGAATAATTGTTTTAAAAACTGAGACAATCTTGTTTTTAAATATAGTGTAGAAAAAATGTTCCTAGATGAACATTATTCCTTCTACACCTTATATGGAAGGAACCAGACAATATCATTATAATCTTAAAACTTCCTTTTCCCTCTTTGCTTTTCTTCATATTTTGTTCTTACTTGCTCTTCCTTTTTCATCATTTCTTTTCTGTAAAGTTCCCTCTATAATTTGCCCTGAAGTCTTCCCATTGAATAAATATTAAGATATATATATGTTAAAATAAATTATCTTTTTATGTATCAGATTACCAAGTTATAGGGGTACACTCTTGACACAACTATATATCCTTCCACTGCTGTCTTAGCTTGTAGTTGGAAAGATGACAGATTGGCCTGATAAAGCCATTTGAAATACAGTACTGTATCTTACATTTTTATCTGAAATTCAATGAAAATAAAAAATATTAAAATATGTCAAACAAGCAAAAAGTGAATTATTTTCCTTTAGATAAGAATAGGTAAACATATGCTTTACAAATTAGGTATTTAAAATATATACACCAAGTGAAAATCAGAATTCACATAGAGTTTTCACCTAATAAATAGTCTCTTTTCTAGGGAGGTCAGCATACATGGCAATAAGTGATAAAGATCAAACTACCCCATATTCTCAGTTGTGTGAAGTGTTCATGCAGAAAATTTGCCTAGTGTATTTTCATACTGTTGTTGGTTTAGTAGCATTAAAAACCTACCAGTTTTTCAAATGTGGAAAGAGGATCTTATTGCTCAATGTTGAATGTAAAATCCTATTGAATGATTGAATAAACCTATTCCTGATAAATTCCTAAAAGAACCTGCCAAGATTGCTACCTTGAAGCAAACAAAAAGGAGAGACCTCCAGAAATGTGGTTATGTAAAGGGGTTTTCTAGTATACTCCTCAATCCAACTATTAATTTCACTTACTTTAGACATTCTCTGCTATACACACAGGACTTAGATATACGATGAGCATGACTGATGTTGATAGAAAATCTACTCCTATCTGGTCCTACACATCACTATGTGAATATTCTCTAAGTTGCACATTTGGGGGAACACTGAAGCTAATAATTTGTATTATGCTAATCTAGCTTTATGTGTTGGATTGCCTAGTAGTGCATTTTTTATCATATAAATTTGATCCAGGGAAGTACATATCATTCTGTAGAATGGGTAGGGTAGCATGTAAAATATATATATATATTGATTTTAGAGTGGCTTGTAAGTGGCTCCAAATTTTCATTTGCTTTCATCTTCATTTTAAATTCTCAGTAACTGGATAACTAACAGGGAGGTTTCAGTGTTTTGATACACTGCCAATTTTTCTTTTTGAACTCATGTATTAAAGCTATTGAGGAGCTAGATTTTGGGGCTAGTGTGTCTCACCCAGCCTCCCTTATGGAAGGCTGATGGCCAAGGAGACCTGTCCAGACCCATGGTCTCTGGTGCAGCACTGGGCAGGGGATGCCAGCATGCCAGTGTCAGTGCAGGATGGTGGAATAGAAGGACTGGAGCTCAACTTCTCTCCTAAAAACAACAAAATTTACAACCAAAAACTGAGCAATCTTCAACCAAATGGACCAAAAACTTTCTAAAAGATATCCTACACCAGAATACAAAGAGGAGGCCACATAAAGAGGTAGGAGGGGCAACTGTATGCTATAAGAAACCCCATACCTCCTGGGTGGGAAGCCCCACAGACTGGAAACTAACTGGTTCACAGAGACTCACCTACAGGAGTGAGGGTTCTGAGCCCCACATCAAACTCCCATGTGCGGGGATCAGGCACTGGGAGAAAGAGCCCTTGGAGCATCTGGCATTGAAGGCCAGTAGGGCTTGTGCATAGGAGCTCCATGGGACTAGAGCAAACAGAGGCCCCATTCTTGAAAGTCTCACGTGGCTTTCACATGCACTGGGTCCCAGGGCAAAGCTAAGTCTCCATAGGAATCTGGATCAAACCTGACTGCAGTTCTTGGAGGACATCCTGGGAAAACAGGGGTGAATGTGGGTTGTTGTGGGGAAAAGGCATTGGAAGCAAAGCTCTGGGGAATATTCAGCAGTGTGCCTTTCTCTGGAGGTGGCCATTTTAGGAAAATCTGGCCCCATCTGTCAGAACTGAGAAGCCCCAGGGCAAACAACAACCCAGGAGGGAACACATCCCTGCCCCTCAGTAAACAGGCTGCCTAAAGACCCCCACCCCAGGCACAGAGCCACTCCTAAATCACACCTAAAGACATAGCCCCACCCACCAGAGGGATAGGAATCAGCTCTACCTACCAGTGGGTAGGCATCAGTCCCTCCCAACAGGAAACCTACAGCAAGCCCCCACACCAACTTCAGGACAAGGGTGGCAGAGGCCAGAAAGAAGAGAGGCTACAACTCTACTATCTGTAAAAATGTCACCACACCAAAAACCTATAATAATGAAAAGACTGAGAACTATAACTCAGATGAGCGAGAAAGGAAAAACCCCAGAAAATCAGCTAAGTGATGAGGAGATTCTCAGCCTCCAGGAAAAAGACTTTAGACTGTTGATGCTGAAGATGATGCAAGACATTGGACATAAACTGGAGGCAAAGATGGATGACTTACAGGAAATACTGACCAAAGAGATACAAGATATAAAACTTAAACAAGAAGAGATGCAAAATACAATAACTGAAATAAAAAATTCACTAGAAGTACCTAACAGCAGAATACAGGAGGCAGAAGAATGAATAAGTGAGGTGGAGGACAGACTAGAGGAAATCACAGATGTAGAACAGAAAAGAGAAAACAGATTGAAAACAAATGAAGAGAGTCTCAGAGAACTCTGGGACAATGTTAAACGCACCAACATCCATATGATAAGGGTGACAGAAGGAGAAGAGAGAGAGAAGGGGACAGAAAAAATATTCCAAGAGATAATAACCGAAAACTTCCCTAACATGGGAAAGGAACCACTCACTCAAATCCAGGAGGCACAACAAGTACCATATCAAATAAACCCAAGGAGGAATACCATGAGACACATACTAATCAAACTGACCAAAATTAAAGACAAAGACAAAATATTGAAAGCATCCAGGGAAAAGAAACAAATAATATAAAAGGGAACCTTGATAAGGTTATTGGCAGATTTTTCAGCCAAAACTCTGCAGGCCAGAAGGGAGTGGCATGATATACTTAAAATGATGGAAGGAAAAAAACTACAACCAAGATTACATTACCCAGCAAGACTCTCATTCAGATTTGAAGGAGAAATTAAAAGCTTCACATATAAGCAAAAGCTAAGAGAATTCAGCAACACTAAACCAGCTTTACAACAAATACTAAAGGAACTTCTCTAGACAGAAAAGAAAAGGCTGCAACCAGAAACAAAAATACTACAAATGACAATGCTCACCAGTAAAGGTATATATACAGTAAAGATAGGAAATCATCGATGCACGATTATACCATCAAAATCAGAAATCATGAGAAGAGATGGGTACAAATGCAGGACACTGGAGATGCACTTGCAATTAAGAGACCAACTTAAAACAATCTTTTATATATGTAGACTCGTATCAAAACTTCAGAATAACTGCAAACAAGAAATCTACAGTTGATTCACAAAAAAAAATAAGAAAAATCAACTCAAATACAACAATAAGGATAGTCATCAAACCACCAGAGGAGAGAACAAGAGGATAAGGGAAGTAAAAAGAGCAACATAAACAAATCCAAAGCAATTAATAATATGGCAATAAGAACATACATATCAATAATTCCCTTAAATGTAAATGGACTAAATGCCACAACCAAAAGACACAGACTGGCTGAAGGGATACAAAAACAAGATCCGTATATATACTATCTTCAAGAGACCCACTTCACTTCTAGGGACACATATAAATTGAAAGGGAGAGGATGGAGGAAAATATTCCATGCAAACAGGAATCAAAATAAAGCTGGAGTAGCAATACTCATATCAGACAAAATAGACTTTAAAGTGAAGAATATTTTAAGGGACAAGGTCACTACGTAATGATGAAAGGATCAATCCAAGAATAAGATATAAAATTTTAAATATCTACACACCCAACCTAGGTTCACCACAATATATAAGGCAACTGCTAACAACTTTAAAAGGAGAAATCGACAATAACACAATCATAGTGGGGGACTTTAACACCCCACTTACAACAATGGACAGATCATCCAAACAGAAAAACAATAAGGAAACACAGGCCCTGAATGAAACATTAGACCAAATGCACCTAATAGATATTTATAGGACATTCCATCCAAAAGCAACAGAACACACATTCTTCTCAAGTGCATATGGAATGTTCTGTAGGATTGATCACATCCTGGGCTACAGATAAAACCTCAGTAACTTTAAGAAAATTGAAATCATATCAAGTATCTTCTCTGACCACAGCACTATATGACTGGAAATCAACAACAACAAAAATTTCCAAAAAACCCAAACACATGGAGACTAAACAACATGCTACAAAACAACTAATGGATCACTGAAGAAATCAAAGAGGAAATTAAAAAATTCCTAGAAGCAAATGACAACAAAGATATGACATTTGAAAAGCTATGGGATGCAGCAAAAGCTGTTTTAAGAGGAAAGTTTATAGCAATACAAGCCCACCTCAGGAAACAAGAAAAAGCTCATATTAGCAACCTAATTTTACATCTAAAGCAGCTAGAGAGAGAAAAATAGACAAGACCTAAAGTTAGGAGAAGGAAGGAAATCAGTAAGATCAGAGCAGAAATCAATGAAATAGAAATGAAGAAAACCATAGAAAAGATCAATGACATGTAAAGCTGGTTCTTTGAAAAGATCAACAAAATTGATAAACCCCTAGCCAGACTTATCAAGAAAAAAGAGAGAAGACTCAAATCAATAAAATTAGAAATGAAAAAAATAACAATGCACATCACAGAAATACAAAGGATCATAAGAGAATACTATATGAAACTATACACTAATAATATGGAAAACCTAGAAGAAATGGACAAATTCTTAGAAAAGTACAATCTTCCAAGACTAAACCAAGATGAAAGAGAAAAGATGAATGGACCAATCACAAGAACTGAAATTGAAACTGTGAGTAAAAAACTTCCAACAAACAAAAGTCCAGGACCAGATGGCTTCACAGGTGAATTCTATCAAACATTTAGAGAGGAGCTCACATCTCTCCTTCTGAAACTATTTCAAAAAATTGCAGGGGAAGGGATACTCCCAGAGTTATTCAATGAAGCCAGCAGCACCCTGATACCAAAACCAGACAAAGATACCACAAAAAAAGAAAACTACAGGCCAATTTCACTGATGAAAGTACATGCAAAATTACTCAACAAAAAACTAGCAAACCAAATCTGACAATACATTAAAAGGATTATACATCAAGATCAAGTGGGATTTATCCCAGGGATGCAAGGGTTCTTCAATACTCACAAATCCATCAGTGTGATACACCACATTAACAAACTGAAGAATAAAAACAATATCATCATCTCAACAGATGCAAAAAAAGCCTTTGACAAAATCCAACACCCATTTCTGATAAAAACCCTTTAGAAAGTGGGCATAGAGGGAACCTACCTCAACATAATAAAGGCCATATATGACAAACCTACCGCTAACATCATTCTCAATGTTGAAAAGCTGAAAGAATTCCCGCTGAGATCAGGAACAAAACAAGAATGTCCGCTCTCGCCACTACTCTTCAACATAGTTTTGGAAGTCCTAGCCACAGCAATCAGAGAAGTAAAAGAAATAAAAGAATACAAATTGGAAAGGAAGAAGTAAAACTATCTCTATTTGCAGATGTCATGATACTATAACTAGAGAATCCTAAATGACAGCATTTCTATATACTAACAACGAAAGATCAGAAAGAGAAATTACAGAAGCTATTCCATTTACCATCACATCCAAAAGAATAAATTACCTAGGAGTAAACCTCCCTAAAGAGACAAAGGACCTGTACTCTGAAAACTACAATCCACTGATGAAAGAAATCAAAGATGACACAAATAGATGGAAAGACATACCACGCTCTTGGATTGGAAGAGTTAATATTATCAAAATGACTATACTACCCAAGGCAATCTACAGATTCAATGCAATCCCTACCAAATTACCAAGGACATTTTTCACAGAACTCAAACAAAATATTTTAAAGTTTGTTTGAAAGCACAAAAGACCCATAATAGCCAAAGACATCCTGAAAAAGAAAAATGGAGCTGGAGGAATCAGGCTCCCTGTCTTCAGACTATACTGCAAAGCAACAATCATCAAAACCATATGGTACTGACACAAAGACAGAAATACAGATCAGTGGAACAGGATAGAAAGTCCAGAATTCAACCCACGCACCTACAGCCAACTAATCTATGACAAAGGAGGCAAGGATATACAATGGAGAAAGGACAGCTTGTTCAATAAGTGGTGCTGGGAAAACTGGACAGCCACATGGAAAAGAATGATGTTAGAACACTTCTTAAAACCATACACAAAAATAAACTCCAAATGGATTAAATACCTAAATATAAGACAAGATTCTATAGAACTCTTAGAGGAAAACATAGGCCAAACACTCCCCAACATAAACTACAGCAACATCTCAGATCCAACTCTTAGAGTAATGACAGTAAACACAAAAATAAACAAATACTACTTAATTACACGTAAAAGTTTCTGCACAGCAGAGGAAACTCTAAACAAAACGAAAAAACAACCCACAGAATGGGAGAAAATCTTTGCAAATAAAGCAACTGACAAGAGATCAATCTCCAAAATTTATAAACACCTTCTGCTGCTCAATACCAAAAAATCCAAACACCCCATCAAAAAATGGGCAGAAGATCTAAACAGACAATTCTCCAAAGAAGACATACAGATGGCCAAAAAACACTTGAACAGATATTCAACATCAGTAATCATTAGAGAACTGCAAATCAAAACCACTATGAGGTACCACCTTACACCAGCCAGAATGGCCATCATCAAAACATCTACAAATAATAAATGCTGGAGAGGGTGTGGAGAAAAAGGAACCCTAGTACACTGTCAGTGGGATTGTAAATTGGTGCATCCACTGTGGAAAACAGTATGGAGATTCCTCAGAAAACTAAACATAGAACTACTATTTGATCCAACAATCCCACTCCTGGGCCTCTATCTAGAGAAAACCAAGACTCAAAAAGACACATGTACTCCAATATTCATTACAGCACTATTTTCAATAGCCAAGACATGGAATCAACTTAAATGTCCATCAAAAGAGGAGTGGATCAAGTGAGTGGTACACATACACAATGGAATATTACTAAACCATTAAAAAGAAAGAAATACTGGCATTTTTAACACCATTGGAAGGAGCTAGAAATTATCATGCTAAGTGAAGTTAGTCAGACAATGAGACACCAACATCAAATGCCATCACTGATGTGGAATCTGAAAAAAAGACAGACTGAACTTCTTTGCAGAATAGATACTGACACACAGACTGAAAAACTTATGGTTTCCAAAGGAGACAGTTTGCGGGGTGGGAGGATGCACTGGGGGTTTGAGATGGAAATCCTATAAAATTGGATTGTGATGATCATTGTATAATTATAATTGTGATACATTCATTGAGTAATAAAAATAAATAAATAAATAAATAAAACTGAGTTTTTTGCAGACATATCTCTGGTGCTTTGATCACTCTTTAAATAAAACACAGGGATCTTCTTTAAAGTGACAGGAATCTACTTTAAGGTAACATAAAATCAGCTTTGGGTGAATTTTTTTAATGTTACCAATATCTTGGTGTTACCACAAATCACATGTAATGAAATAAAAAAATTTTTATTCCCAGAGAGACTAATTGGTGGGATTTTTTTGTCCCAGGCTAACTCCACTGTTCTCTCTATATTTTGGCATTATGATTTAATACATCCAATTTGACTGAAAAGTGTATTTTCTAGTTATTGCTCAAATAAAATTCCCATCAATAAAAACACAGTTTGTCCAAGTTTAATTGAGTAAAACAATAAAATTATAGCTATATCCTTAGGTAAAGCAATTCAATCATTTACCTTTTTTCCCCTTATAAGTTAGGAAAATATTTAAAAATAAAAGGAGAACCTTATAATAACATTGAATTATTTTAATCATAAATTTTAATCATAAATTTGGAAGGCCTAGTCTCACTATAATGATTCTTGGTTGTCTGAGCTTCTTATTCAATAGTTTCAGAAATATGATGTTTTCATAATACTGTAATTACCAATTTTCCTGGTATAATATGTTTTCACACAAAATCAAAAATCTTGAGCACATTAGATAGAGACAATGACTCTTCAATTTGTCTTTTGCTTGTGAACATATTTTTTTTCAGTTGTAGTTTTACAAGTATCCTTACTAAAATACTGAATACATCATACTAAAACTATATTTTAGTGAGAAATATTCAGAAATTAATTCCACATAATCTACATATGTTTGCTATTAAATACATACTATATACTTGACATTCTGCTTTGTGGTCTAAGGGATATGGTTACAGTCAAGTCATAGAGATTAAATAGCATACAAAAAGTAAATACATAATCAAGAATAGTACCAATTATGGAAATCCATATTAGGATTCAATATTTGTTATGTCATTGGTATATTATGGGTAGAAAGGCTAGAGGAATCTTCACGAAGTTAAATACTGCTATAAGAAAAATAGAAAACACTTTCAAAAAATTTATTAACATAAAATAAAGCAAACGTTATAATTCTGTATTACGTATATCATTGAAGTAGCTGTGAAAATGTCTCCTTGATGATTTTTACCTCCTACTCATTTTCATTTTCTACAGCACTTCTATGTGTTAAAGATCAGATCAAAATCGATCATGCCATGTCATTATAAGTTCTCTCTTGTCTGTCTACTACTTGATAAAATCCAAACTCTTAAGTGAAAACTGTAAAGGTTATTTCCATCTTTCCACAGCCAAAGTTCTACTCCTATTTATGTGCAATTCCCCTATCGAGTCCTGAGGACTCATCAAAAATGGCCTTATCACAGATAAATCTTGCTTGGCTCCACAAGCTAGGTTCTGTGACTGTCTTCAGTTTCTCAACTTTTGAGCGAGATCTATATTATAGTACCTAATTTATTATGTGCTAATATGTTATATGTTAACATATAAACATGCATATATGTTTCTTTGATTTCAAGCACTAACAGTGGTACAGGAAGACTCAGAATATATTTACATTCCCATTATATGACTCTCGGACTTCACCTTATTATCTAACGTCTTAATAAATATCTTCCGGTAATGCCCTGTTGGTGGATAGAAGCTGTTCTTTAAAGTTGGCTGAGGTCAAGGCTGAGGAATTCAGACTGAGATATAAAGAAGGGGAAAGTGTTACAATTTAATATTGTCTTTCAATTTTGCCTGCTTTCTAGCACAGTATGTAGAATATGGATTTAAATTTCCTATTTTAAACTATCAGTTGAGTATGATAATCTGCTATTGTTATTTTAAAGACTTTCAATTAGCTCTCAAATCTTCAAAGCAGAGCATATGATTAGTCTGAATTTGGAACATGAGATTTTAAAAGTAAAATACATTGCTAAAGTACTATAATTTAAAATGAATCTCCTTGTAAGAGAGTTACCCATAAAGAACTTAGAGTAAAGAACCTGACCTTAAAATTTAGGAGATATATTTTCTATTACCAAGGTCTAGTCAAGTTACTCCCCATCCAGACATAAAATAGTGAACAGCAAACTAAAAATCAATTCTCCATGTCTGAGATTGCCTGTTCCAGAATGAGCAAGAGCATACCTAATAAGATTATGAAGACTCAGAGCATTTAGGAGATACAGTTGAATCCCACATAAATTGCCAGCCAAAGGGAGATGTTGCTGGATGCCCTACTAATGGGGATTTATACAATAGTTGAGCTTTTTGATATGTATTTCTGTGGTGAGGTGGATCTCATGTCCAAAAATTAGGCTTTCATATTCACAAATTCTGCCAACACTTTAGCTGATTACCTCTACAAGTCTTTGATAATTACAGCACTAATATTGTTAGGCATTTAGTGCATTAAAGCATTTGCCACTGTTAGGAAGACTTTCTTGGAAAAAAAAAAGACTGAAATCATCCTTATTTAGATAAAACTGATGAATGAAAATGGGTGCTTTTCAAGATGTGATGCAATGCACTCGTACAAAAAGATATCCAGCAGGATTAATTTAATTTGTTTACAGTGACATTTATCAAAAACTTAAAAATAAGAAAAAAAGAATTTAAAAGTTTCCTTTATTTATGAATATTCATATGTAAATTTTTATAAGCATGTAGATATGAAAATCACATTTAGTGTATACACAGATTTAATACTTACATACCCATAATTCATTTAATGTAGAAAAAATGTCATTCCATTAAATCAGGAACATGAGGGTTATCCTCTACTTATGGACAACACAGCTAAACCTGTTAAATCGAATCTACTTATAAAGAGTCTGTGTCTCAGAGAATTTAATTTTGTACTATGCACCTTAGCTAAACAGCCATAAAGGGACACCATAGAACTGGAATATTCCTCAGCAGACCTAAGTTGGAGCATAACTCAGGAGGAATAAAACTCCCCCCTCAACAGACAACACAAAGTAGCAAGAAAAAAACCATTGACCTAGCAGCCCTGCCTCTGAGGGATAGGGGTCAGAAAAATTTCCCTATGCTAGATTTCCATATCTCATTAGGGAATTGAATATTAAACTGATCAAATGATTTTCAAAAAAAACCTTGGATAATGAAATAGAATAAGGTATTACCTAGCAAATTCTTCATATATTATACTACTAAAATAAGAATTGTTTAGGATATTAATGTGTAATTATTTTAATAATTTGTATTCTTATGGTTCTACATATATTCACAGTTTTAATATGTAATGGTACCTTGCATATAGAAAAATGCCAACCACTTGTTTTCTCCTGGTAATTACACTGCCATCAATATACTGCTTTAGTTGTTTTTTGTTTTTGTTTTCCCAATTCCTATACAGCAAAGGTATGGAAATTTTATCTGTCTTTGGCTTATACCATTGAAAAGGTAATTTTTTCCCTAATTGAGTCCAATGAGAAAAAAGTCCCTTTACTTTGCAGATATTATTAAATACTTTGACACTTACTATGAGTTACTTTTCTATTTCTTCCTTGGGGCAGCCACCTGGCATTTTGCTGTGAAATCATTTACACTCATTATGAAACAGGATACAATTTGACTTATAGTATTTCCCAACTATGCAATAATAAAATATCCTAACAGGTCTATCCTGGGTCACAATTTATGATTTCTTAGCTTATGTATTAACTGAAGCTATAATTACTTCTGAAAAAGTCCCACTTCAATGTATTCTCATATCATCTTCAGAACAAAAGTATTGTGATTTGCAAGGCATTATTATTCACAGGAAATGACCCAGACCATCATAACATGTGACTATGAGCAATTATCATTTTTACTTTTAAAATCATAATTTTACCATTACAAAAGTAAATTTGAGAGACTACACACTTTATACAGAAATCTTATGTTTAAAATTATGTGAAAATAGTTATTTTAGACAATTGGTCTGTCAACCTTAAAATATAATGTCCAGTTTTTTTTAATTTTTAATTTTTACTTTCTTACCAGCAAAATGAGTTTATCTGGGAATGGCAGGGGAATTGCAATTTGATATATGTAAATTATGGCAAATCATAGGCAAGTCAAGGGAACAAAGGAGAGTTATGTTACTTTACAGAGAAAAAGAGAGTTGGGAGGACCTGCTTTGAAGGAAAGTCCATTAAAAGAAAGTAGGAGTTTAGAATGATGATAGTTTCTCATTGGCCCCTCTGTTGCTGAGCAAGGAGAAACATCTTCCTTTTTCCTTCTCAGGTAGTAAAGAAGCTCTCTCCTGCCCAGGAATGTAATGTAAGCCACAAAAGGTGGTACTTGTGTAAGAGTTTGTGCTTTCAGGGCTTCCTGATTCCATTTTAAATGAAGTTCCCCTTATTAATTCTCACAGCTTCTTTAGTGAGGACTGCAGTGATAAAATATCCCTAAATCAATTTAATTGCTAAATTTATCAAGGTAGATGGGAGATGCTGGGTCTTCTCTATTTTATGTAAGCATGAAGACAAATGTTCTCCACAAACATTTTTATAAAAGACAAGTTAGTTAAATATGAACAGAAAGAACAAAGAATCACATAGATGGAAGGGAAGAAAGACTTATAATGTCCCTTATCAACTTTGGTATTTATAATTGTGTATCTGCAGTCTATAATTCTAAAGTATGTTACTTAGAATATCTACTTTCTGGAGAAAATGGGACATAAGTCAGAATATCAGCATATTTTTCAGAAGGTGATAGATTGTAAATGGGATTTTTTTCTTTATTTCCCTTTCTGACAGTTTGTTGTTAGTGTATAGAGAGGCAAGAGATTTCTATTAATTTTGTTTCTTGCAACTTAATTGCAAACATTGATGAATTCTAGTAGTATTTTGGTGGTATATTTATTATTTCCTACATGTGATATCATGTCATCTGTCAATAGTGACAATTTTACTACTTCATTTCCAATTTGGATTCCTTATTTTCTTATCTGATTGCTGTGGCTATCACTTCCAATACTACATTGGATAAAAGTGGTGAGAGTGGGCTAAGATTTTGTGTGCATCCTTTAATACTGGGGTCTCTATTACCTAGAGCCTTGTTGCTCTCCTGAGAGTAAGTCCCCCTGGCCTTTGATGTCAAATGCTCTGGGGCTCATATTCCTGATGCAGGACCCCTCAGGCTTAGAAGCCTGATGTGGGGCTTTGAGTCCTCTAACTCTGGAAAAACTACTTAATCTCCTGTTCATTGGTCACACACTAGGGTCTATGGTTCCTGACAATACCATGTTTCCTCCTTTCCTACCTTTTTCATTGTAGATCTTTAGTTGTATGAAAGCTTTTCTGATAGATTCTGCTCTTTCTTATCAATAGTTGCTCTGCAAATACTTTTTGTGTCCTTGGGAGAAGGTGAGCCCATGAACTTTCTACTGTGATATCTTGGTTACCAGGAGAATTAAAGTAACCTTTGCTATGACTGACTAGTTAAAATACAGGTTGTAATACATCATTCTTCAGCATCACATTTGGAAAAGATAAAATGCCACTTTAAACCTACCCTCACTCCACTGTTCCACTCACCATTATCGTGACCAGGCCATTACAGCAAAGTTTGAGAGACAGACAGTTGTTATGGTTTGGAGGCACTGGTTGACTAACTGATGAATCCACATTTTCAGAGCCATCATAGACTAAAAGATCGAAAAGAATAAAATACCTAGGAATAAATGTAAGTAGGAGCTAAAAGACTTGTACATGCAAAACTATAACAAAGATAGTATTTTCTATAAATGGTGTTGGGAACACTGGATAGATACCTGCAAAGGAGGCAACTTGGACTACTGTCTCATACCATGCACAAAAAATAAATTCAAAGTTGACTAAATAATTAAATGTGAAACCATAGAAATTCTAGAGGAAAACAGGTAATACACTCCTGAACACTGATTCTCCTCCGGCAAGGTAAATAAAAGCAAAAATAAATAAATGGAACTACATCAAACTAAAAAGCCATTGTATAACTAAGAAAGCTATCAAGAAAATAAAAAAGATAACCTACTAAATGGAGAAAATATTTGCAAATGATAAGGGGTTAATATCCAAAATATACAAAGAACTCACACAACTCAGTATCAAAAAACAAACGATTGAAAAATGGGCAAAAGATCTAAATAGACATTTTTCAAAGGAAGACATACAGGTAACCAAAGGCATATAGAAATGTGCTCAACACCGCTAATCATTAAGGGAATGCAAATCAAAACCAACATGACATATTACCTCATACCTGTCAGAAGGGCTATCATCAAAAAGACAACAAATAATAAATATTGTTCGGTGGAGAAAAGGACCCTTGTGCACTACTGGTAGGAATGTAAATTGACACAGCCACTATGGAAAACAGTGTGGAGATTCCTCAAAAACATTAAAGATAGAACTACTATATTATCCAGTAGTCCTGCTCCTGGGTATTTGTTTGTAGGAAACACTAATTAGAAAATATATATGCACCTCTATGTTCACTGCAACATTATCTACAACAGGTGAATAACTGAAGAAGCCTAAGTGCCCATCAATAAATGAATGATTGAAGACTAAGTTTTATGCATATATATGTGTGTGTTTATATATACCATGATGTAATATTACTTAACCATAAAAATAATGAAATCTTGCCATTTGTGACAACATAGATGGACCTAAAGTGTATTACACTAAATGAAGTAAGTCAAAGAAAAACAGGCTGATTTCACTTATATGTAGGATATAAAAAACAAAACAATCAAACATAACAAAACAGAAACAGAGTTATAGATACAGAGAACAAATAGGTGGTTTCTAGAAAAGGGAGGTTTGTGGGGAGGAAAAGGTGAGAGAGATTAAGAGGTACAAATTCCAGTTTCAAAAGAAAGGACACATAGTTATGAAATGTCCACTGTGGGAAATATAGTCAAAAACTACGTGAAATCTTTGTATGGTGACAGTAGCTAGACTTATTTTGATTATTTGAAATGTATAGAAATATTGAATCACTCTGTTTTGTAACAGGAAGTAACATAGGGTTGTAGGCCAATTACACTTCAAGAAAAAACAGCAAAATGATTCACAGAAAAACAGATCAGATTTGTGGTCACCAGAGGCATGGGTAGAGAGAGAAGGACTTGTAGTCAAACGTACAAATGTCTAGTTGTAAGATAAATACAGGGATGCAATGCACGACATGATAAATATAATTAATACTGCTGCAAGTTGCATATGGAAGGTGTTAAGAGAGTAAATCTTAAGAGTTCTCATAATAAGAAAAAATATAAATATATATATATTTTTTTGCCATTTCTTGGGCCACTCGATGGCATACGGAGGTTCCCAGGCTGGGGTCGAATTGGAGCTGTAGCCTTCTGCCTATGCCAGAGCCACAGCAACACAGGAATCCGAGCTATGTCTGCAACCTACACCACAGCTCAGGGCACGCTGGAAACTTAAGCCACTGAGCAAGGCCAGGGATCGAACCTGCAACCTCATGGTTCCTAGGCGGATTTGTTAACCACTGAGCCATGACGGGAACTCCAAGAAAAATATTTTTTTATATTTCTTTAATTTTGTATATATATGACATGATAGATTTTCACTAATCTTATTGTGATAATCATTTCCTGATATATGTAAGTAAAATCTTCATGTGGTATACCTTAAACTTGCAAAGTGCTATGTGTCATTTATATCTTAATAAAACCTTAACTTCTACCCGCCTTCTAGACATTCTATGCACAACAAATTAATGGATGTTTTAGAACTGAAGACCATGTGTACAGAAAATTGGCCAGGAAAACTTACTGTGAGAGTAAGAATACCCAGAAAAGCAGGATGGTGAAGGAAAGAGATATAAAGTCAAGGGAGGTTTTTAAATAGGAAATACAGAAAATTCAGGTGATAAAGTTGTAAGGAATATCTTGAAGATATAGGAAAAATAAGCAAAAATTGAAGATGAAAGTGAATTAAGAAGACAAGAAAAGGAGTCCAGAGCAAAGTGCAGAAATTGGCCTCCACTAGGTAGAGGAATCCTTTTGATTTCTTAAAAACAGAGGGGAATAAATAAAGCATGGAGCATATAGCTCTAAGTTCTAGACTTGCTCTTAGAAAAGTGAGTGTTTTCCCATCTGATGGCTTCTATTTTTTTACAAGTTCTGTCACAAAATCATTAGCTGAACAGGATTATTGGGGGTGTTGGAAAGAACTAAGATGTTTGAGAACAGGAAAAATATAATGTGGAGACTTTAGAGAATGTGGGGAAATCAGGATGAAATTCTCTTTCAACCAGTTTTAAAGAAATGATAATCACAGGATTATCCCTTTTAGGAAGATTCAAGTTATGGCATTTGAAAACATAAACATGTGCTATGGGTCTACTGTAAGAGAAATAGGGACCTTGTTACACTGGTGGGAATGTAAATTGTTATAACCACTATGGACAACAGTATGAAGGTTCCTAAGGGAATTAAAAATAGAACTACCATACTACCCAGCAATCCCACTCCTGGGCATCTATCTGGAGAAAACCATAATTCAAAAAGATGCATGCACCGCAATGTTCTGTTTGGCACCATTTACAATAGCCAAGACATAAAGTGGCCAAAATGCCCATTAAGAGAGGAATGAATAAAGAAGATGTACATATATACAATGAAATATTACTCGACCACAATAAATAATGAAGTAATGTCATTTGCAGCAACATGAATAGACCTGTATGTGAAGTCAGACTGTGAAAGACAAACATCATATAATATCACTTTGTGTGAAATCTTACAAAAGGATACAAATGAACGTATTTCAGAACAGAAATAGACTCACAGACTTTGAAAACAAACTTACGTTTACCAAAGGGGAAAGCTGGGAGAAAGGGTGGATTGGGGATTTTGGATTGGCATATACACACTGTAGAATATGGAATGACTGGACCTGCTGTATAGCACAGAGAACTCTAGCCAATATTCTGTGGTAATCCAGGAAAATAATTTGAAAAAAAAAAATGGATGTATGTATATGTATAACTGAGTCATTTTTTTGTAAAGTGGAAATCATCACAACATTGCAAATTAACTACAATAAACTTTAAAAAAGGAAAAAAAAAGAAAAATTAGAGAAATAGAACATAGACATCAGATAGAATGTGGTAGCCCAGGTAATAAGAGAAAAATGTGTTACTAGGTTCCACTACTTACTGGATGCCAATTTAGACAAGTTATATAACTCTAAACTTTCCTACATGATCAAGAATAACTTTTCTATTGTTTACTATAGGATCTCTGTTGCTTTACTGATTTTCTGTCTAGAGGATCTGTCCATTGATGTGAGTGGAGTATCAAAGTCTCCTACTATGATTTTATTCCCATCAATTTCTCCTTTTATGTGTTAGTATTTGTTCTAGGTATCTGGATGCTCCTATATTAGGGACATATATAATGATGATTGTAATATCCTCTTCTTGAATGGATCCTTTAACCATTAAATAGTGTCCTTTGTCTTTCTTTATGGCCTTCATTTTAAAGTCTGTTTTGTCTGGTATGAGTTTTGCAACTCCTGGTTTCCTGCCTTGTCCATTGGTATGAAATATCATTTCCCATTCCCTCACTTTCAATCTGCATGTGTTCTTTGCCCTAAGGTGAGGTTCTTGTAGAGAGCAGATTGAAGGTTTTTGCCTTTTTTATTCAATCTGCCACTCTGTGTCTGTTGATTAGAGAGTTCAGTCCATTGACATTTAAAGTGATTATTGATAGATGCTTATTTATTTCCATTTTAAATCTTGTTTCCAGTTGGTTCTATGTTTCTCTTCTTTTTTGGATTGGATGGTTTCCATTTATTATATGCTTGAGTATTTTTCTTTTCAGTTTATGTGAATGTAATATTTGGTTTTGATTTGTGGTTGCCCTGTTTTTTAATAATGTTAATCCATTCCTATATCTGCTTGCTTTAGCCTGGTAGTCATACAGGCTCAAACATATCATTAAAATAAAAAAAGTCTATTTTTTCTTAACATCGCTTACCCACATTGTATGATTTTGATGTCTTTTTTTCTTTTTTAAACATTTTCATCTTTAGATCTGTATGCTGGCATATTTAAGTGACTGCTTTCCAATTGGTTTCCTCCATCCTAGTTTTTCCTCCTTTTTTTTTTTACTGAGAAGCCCTTTCAGTATTTCTTTTAGAGTGGGTATAGTATTGCTGTACTCTTTTAGCTTTTGTTTGTTGGAGAAAGTCTTTATCTTAAGACTATCTTAAATGATATTCTTGCTGGAGAGTGTATTCTAGGTTTCAAATTTTTTCCTTTCAGTGCTTTAAATATATCTTGCCACTCCCTTCTGCCCTGTAGTGTTTCTGCAGAGAAATCAGATGATAGCCTTATTGCAGTTCCCTTAAAATTAATGCTTTACTTTAGGACATTACATCCAAAAAAAAAAAAATCAGAATATACATTCTTCTCAAGTGCACATGGAACATTCTCGAGAATTGATCATATACTGGGGCACAAAAGCTAACCTCAACAAATTTAAGAGTATAGAAATTATTTCAAGTATCTTCTCTGACCACAATGGCATGAAACTAGAAATAAACAACAGGAAAATAAATGAGTTAAAAACTTACCACATGGAGACTAAACAACTTGTTACCAAAAAAACCAATGGGTCAATGAGGAAATCAAGAAGGAAATTAGAAAATACCTTGAGACAAGTGATAATGAAGACACAACAATGACTCAAAATCCATGGGATGCTACAAAAGCAGTGCTCAGAGGAAAGTTCATAGCAATACAGGCCTTCCTCAAAAAAGAAGAAAAACCTCAAATTGACAAATTAACCCACTACCTAAACGAATTAGAAAAGAAAAACAAAAAATACCCCTAAAGTCAGTATAAGAAATGAAATCATAAATATCAAAGAGGAAATCAATAAAATAGAGATTCAAAAAAAAAAATAGAAAAAAATCAATAATGCCAAGAGCTGGTTTTTTGAAAAGGTAAACAAAATTGACAAATGCCTGGTTAGACTCACCAAGAAGAGGAGAGAAAAAAGCCCAAATAAACAAAGTCAGAAATGAAAAAGGAGAAGTCACAATGGATACTACATAAATAATAAAAAAATAAAGAATACTATCAACAATTACATGCCAACAAATTTGACAACACAGAAGAAATGGGAAACTTTCTAGAGACTTACAGCCTGCCAAAACCAAATCAAGAAGAAATAGATCAACTGAACAGACTAATCACTAGAAATGTAATTGAATATGTCATAAAAACACTCCCTACAAATAAAAGTCTAGAGCCAGATGGCTTCACTGGTGAATTCTACCAAATACACATAGAGAAACTTATACCAACCCAACTTAAACTTTTCCAAAGGATGAAGAAGAAGGAATACTCCCAATGTCATTCTATGATGCCACCACCACCCTAACTCCAAAACCATACAAACATACCACAAAAAAGAAAACCATAGGCCCATATCTTTGATGAATATAGATGCAAAAATTCTCAACAAAATTTAAGCCATCTGAATCCAACAACATTTAAAAAAGATCATACACCACAACCAGGTAAGACTCTTCCCAGGTTCACAAGGATGGTTCAACATACACAAATCAATCAATGTCATACACCACATTAACAACAGAGAAGTCAAAAACCACATGATCATCTCAATAGATGCAGAAAAACATGTGACCAAGTCTGTTCATGATGAAAACTCTTACCAAAGTGGGCATAGAGGGAACATTCCTTAACATAATAAAAGCCATTTATGACAAACACACAAAAATATAATACTCAAGGGGGAAAAGCTGAAAGCATTCCCACTAAAATCTAGAACAAGACAGGTATGCCCAATATCACCACTGTTATTCAACATATATTGGAAATTGCTAGCCACAGCAATCAGAAAACAAAAGAAACAAAAAGGTATCCAAATTGGAAGAAAAGCCACAGCAATCAGAAAACAAAAGAAACAAAAAGGTATCCAAATTGACATCCAAGTACACAGATGACATGATACTATATATACAAAACCCTAAGGACTCAACCCAAAAACTACCTGAACTGAAAAATAAATTTAGCCAAGTAGCAGGATATAAGATTAACATTCAGAAATCAGTTACATTTCTGTATACTAACAATGAAATATTAAAAAAGGAATACAAAAATACAATACCCTTTAAAATTTCACCCCAAAAAATCAAGTATCTGGGTATACACCTGACCAGGAGGTAAAAGTCTTATATGCCAAGAACTATAAAACTTTAATCAAATAAATTAAAGAAGATGCAAAGAAATGGAAAGATATTCCATGCTCCAGGGTTAGAAAAATTAATATTGCACAAAAGGCTATACTCCCCAAAGCAATCTATAGATTCAATGCAATCCCTATCAAATTACCCATGACACTTTTCACAGAACTAGAACAAACATTCCAAAAATTTATATGGAACCACAAAAGACCCAGAATTGACAAAGCAATCCTGAGGAACAAAAACCAAGCAGAAGGCATAACTATGCCAGACCTCAAGCAATATTACAAAGCCACAGTCATCAAGACAGTTTGGTACTGGTACCAAAACAGACAGAATGACCAATGGAACAGAATAGAGAACCCAGAAATAAACCCAGACATCTATGGTCAATTAATCTTTGACAAGGGAGGTAAGAACATAAAATGGGAAAAGGACAGTCTTTTCAGCAAATATTGCTGGGAAATCTGGACAACTGCATGCACATCAGTGAAACTAGAACACACCTTCACACCATGCACAAAAATAAACTCAAAATGGCTTAAGGACTTAAATATAAGACAAGACACCATCACACTCCTGGAAGAAAACATAGGCAAAACATTCCCTGACATCAACCTTAGAAGTGTTTTCTCAGATCAGTCTCCAAAGCAACAAAAATAAAAGCAAAAATAAACCAATGGGACCTAATCAAACTGAAAAGGTTTATCACAGAAAAGGAAACAAAAAAGACAGCTTACAGAATGGGAGAAAGTAGTTTCAAATGATGCAACTGACAAGGGCTTAATCTCTAAAATACACAAACAACTTATACAACTTAAACAGCAATAAAGCCAACAACCCAATACAAAAATGGGCAAAAGACCTGAATAGACATTTCTCCAAGTAAGATATACAGATGGCCAATAAGCACATGAAAAAATGCTCAACATCCCTGATTATTAGAGAAACGCAAATCAAAACTACCATGAGGTACCACCTCACACAAATCAGAATGGCCATCACTAATAAGTCCCCGAATAACACATGCTGGAGGGGTTGTGGAGAAAGGGAACCCTCTTGCACTGTTGGTGGGAATGTAAGCTGGTATAACCAGTTTGGAGAACAGTAAGGAGGTACCTTAGAAAACTATACATAGAACTATCATATGACCCAGCAATCCCACTCTTGGGCATATATCTGGACAAAACTTTTCTTACAAAGAACACATGCACCCACATGTTCATTGCAGCACTATTCACAATAGCCAAGACATGGAAACAACTCAAATGTCCATTGACATAGGATTGGATTAGGAAGATGTGGTATATATATACACAATGGAATACTACTTGGACATAAATAAAGAACAAAATAATGCCATTTTCAGCAACATGGACGGAACTAGAGACTCTCATTCAGTGAAGTAAGTCAGAATGAGAAAGACAAATACCACATGCTATCACTTATATCTGGAATATAATATCATCACAAATGAACCTTTCCACAGTAAAGAAAATTATGGATTTGCAGAATAGACGTGTGGTTGATTAGGGGGAGGGAGATGGAGTGGGATGGATTGGGAGCCTGGGGTTAATGGATACAAACTATTGCCTTTGGAATGGATTAGCAATGTGATCCTGCTGTGTAGCACTGAGAACTATGTCTAGTTACTTATGATGGAGCATGATAATGGGAGAAAAAAAGAATGTATACATGTATGTTTATCTGGATCACCATTCTGTACAGTAGAAAAAAATATTTACTGGGGAAATAACAATACAAAAATTTTTTTAAATTTCCACAGGAAAATTTAAAATAATAGTAAACCTCATAGTGTTAATGTGTAAAGGGACTTAATGTGTGTAAAATACTTAACACAAAATCAGTGTTTATTGAGATTTTAGCAATGGTACTGGTGAAGGTGGTAGTAGAGGTAGTATTAATAATTTTAGATCATAATATGAGGACAGCCAAAAAGAGCAGAAGGCATCATAATCCATTCCCCAGATTATTCTTCAAGCAAATGCCTACTGTATTGTCTGTTTTCAACCCTTCTTTCTAGACTGGCCGCTTTATTTCAACCTTATCTGTTATACTTCAGGCAGGCTGAATTATACATTATATTCCAAAATATAGTATATGTAGAATCTCATACATATACATATTTACAAAAGGTTTTATATCTGCCTCAAAATATAATTAAGAACACCAGCATCCCCATCACACACACACACACACATCCCACTTTTTTTGGTCAAAGGAATACTTATTCTTTAAAATTCAACTCAGTCATTTTTCCAAAAAGCCTTTGTGAATAAAAGTTAGTGGCCATTCCTCTATTCATTCCTCTGACACACAATGAATCATATTACATTCTATGTGTCTTCTTGGTCAATTGTGAGCTTCAGGAGCGAAGTGGAAGCTTCTCCTGTATTTAACCCTGCTACTGAAAAGAGAAGGGCTCCTAATGAGTGCATGGGACCTCTGAAAGTAGAGATAACTCCATGAACATCTTAAGTGAAGCTTCAAAAACAACACATTTTGAACAAGAATAATTTGAGTATGAAAAGACTGGGGTATTTCCAAGTGATTAAAATCACAACAGGTGCACCATCAGAATAATGGTGACAGAAGCAGAACCCCAAGGTGGTGCCAGGTTTGTTAAGAAGAAGGAGCATCAATTCTAAAGAATGATAAAGCACATGATATATAGGTGATATTGGTGTGCAAATGAAGGTAAGTAATAGTGATACTTTTCCAGATGCTAGAATTCTTAATATCCAAATAAAATGAATGATGATACAAACCAATTTTTTTTTTGGAGAGAGTTATTAGTATACTGACATGCCCTTCTATGGTAAGAATTTTTTTTTGTTAGAAAAGCACATAAAAATAACATGGCATTTTATGCTACTTCTTATTTTGGGGTGATTTTATATAATATTAACAAATTTTATTTACTTACTATATTTAATTTATATTCCACTTGGGATTTGAAGTTTCCTCTCTTGTGCTGATTTAACTGTTCTGTGGTAGATTTCATTGATAAATGTTGGTATATGGTACTCTGCAGGTGGTTAATAGATTTCCCCATACTTAGAAAAAACCTTTACCTGTTTTCCCTATAATTTTTCACTCCATTTTAATAAAATGAATTACAATTTCAATGATACAATGAAGTATATTTCTTAGAGGCAAAACTATGGATTTATCAAGATTGAGAGAGAGAAAAAGAAAAATCAAGTAGACAAAAAGCTTTTTCTCATCTACTCTATTTTTATTAGCAAGAATACTGTAAGGATATGTGAGCTTGGTATCAGTTAATGTTATGGAGCAAAAGAACTCCATATTATTAAATATATTTTTAAGTCACAGTAACTGATAAGTAATAAAATCATTCCCATTGTCAATGGATAATGTAGTTTCCCCTCTTTTAAACTTGTTTAACATGATTTGCTATAAGTAGTTTTTAGTGTTTTTTAAGCTTTTGCTATGTCTCAACAGCAATATTTTCTCATCTTTAATCTCAAGTAAAACTTTACTGCTCTATGTTTGCTTAGATAGACAAGAGGACATTGCAAACACATACTGGTGAATTAAATGATTCACAGATAAAATTTGTGTTGAACAAGGTCAGTCTCTCCAGGTTTCCAGATGATATTTTAGCGACCCTTTTGTTACATCAGTTGCACTGCAGAGTTGCCTGTCAAATAGAAAAGACACAAGGCAGTGCCCTTCTACAGGGATGGATTGCTATCAGTTCTTAAATATCATTAAAAGAAGGAAAAAAAGGACAATTTCAAACAATTTTTGTTTAAAGAATTAATTGCACATTTGTTAAAGTGAACAAGATTCTTCATGAGAATTATATATTGATTTATTCCCAATTCCTTAGAAAAATATACTATTGCAAAAATTCAAGGGCCCTTCAAAAATTCAGTCCTTTTTACCACTTAAGATGTTCTTGTGTGCCAAGAATACTGCTTTCAAGAAAAAATAAATCTGTCCTTTTGATCAAATAAGATTGAGGTTTTTTTTTTTTAAATCTGCCTTATCCTTTGTTGATAATTCATGGTAGATAGTTTAAAATGATTTCACATGTTTGACCTCAAAATCCACTAATCCATTAGGAATGTTCTTTCATAGTCAGAATGGGTATAGATTATAGATGAAACTGAAGTAATTTATTCAGGATAAGTGTAAATATTGTCTAAATATATTGGAAGGAAATACTCTGGATATATTTCAGGTAAAAAAAATCATTTTTTCTTGATGGGCGAGAAAATATTTGCACACACACACACACACACACAGACATGATATTCAGTGCCTTCACTTTATGTTAGTGGGTTCAATATACTATTAATATACTAAGGTTAACTTTCTTAGGAAGATTTCTCTAACATTTACTATTATCTATCTTTCAGTATCCTCATGTATATTATCTCTTTATTTCACAGAATAAAGTGTTCACCAGATCTAGTTTTATAGATGAGGAAGCTGAGGTTTCAGGAGAAAAAGTGACTTGTTTAAAGTAACACATGTAATATATTTCATTGCTGTAATGTCAATCTAAATTTTTCTGAGTTCAGGGATTTTTCTCAGACCACTTCAAAGGCTTGCATGACCATTATTAATTTAACTCATAGCTTTAGTTATTTCTTAAATATGTACTCTTGGCTCATTTCTGGGATGTCTCTTCAGATTCCATCACAGTTCAGAGAATTGCCTTGGTTTCTGAGTTGCACTCTGTAAGTAACCTGGTTAATAATGCACAGGCCTGGTGTTACAAATGCCTAACATCAATTACATGCAAGGAAAACATGATCAAATTGGGATTACTTTGGTGGATAGGTAGGTTTGCAACTTCCCATAAGTCCTTTGCAAATGTATAGATTCAATTTCTCATGGTGGAGTTGAATTGCATGGCCTAGCTTTTGTGTATAAAAACATTTGAATGTTTTTCTTCTAATAGTTAATTGAGATTGTTATTTTTTTATTATGTTTATATAGATTCCTGATTAGGAACACATTCCCTCAAGTAGGTAAATTTTATTTATTTTTACATAATTAAGTATACACTGTTAAACTTAAAACTTTTGGCTTTGTAGTTGCATTTCATGCCATAGAATACCATCCAGGTAATGTTGAGAAGACTGTTCTAGGAGGTTTCCTTTCTGGCTTTCCCCACCAATTAACTGAATGTACATTACCATATGATAATGAGAGAGAATGGATAGTAATTTGTGACCGTACCCCATTCTTATTTAAGTCTAGTCTGGAACACAGCCAAACTCCCCTGATTTGATGGAGTCCATGTATTAATACATTTCCTAATTTTCTCCCATTAAACTTTTCTATTTTAACTTCCTAAAGGAGCTATTTTTACTAGATATCTGGTTACCAATGGCATTAGTTTCCCTCTCTTTCACAAGTCCTAAGTCATTTTATTCAAACCCTTGATTTAAATTCTTATAATTTCCAGAAAAGATGTTCTAATTGATTTTTAGAAACATACTTCCATTATTCATGGGCCCTATTTGATGCACTTCTTAAATCTTTAATGAATTTCCAACTTCTATTTTCTTTCATTTTGATTTTAATGTAGAACAGAGAATAAGAGAGTACTTTTGTATTAGGGTCTCAAAAATTATGGCAAATGATGACATAGATGATTGGCATATGATTTGACTCAGAATTACTATTATTAGTAATCTGAATCTCCTTTGAAAAGAGTCAAGTCATTCTTTTAAAAGAAAACTTTCATGGCTGTTAATCTTTTTTGTGGCACAGGAAACTTCTGGAAAAATTACTTTGATTTTAAGAGAAGCAATATTTATTTTTAAGTGATCTCTCTGAGGAGATCCAAATACTAGAAGTTACACTGAACTGAAGAAGCTATACCTTCTTACATTAGTCATTAAAAAGTAAAGGTCAATTACTTGATGTATATAAAGTTCCAGTTTATGTTAGATGAATAATTTCTATAGAGCTCAGGTATAACATAATGCCAACAATAACACAGTATTTTGAAAATCAATATTTGTTTACAGAATACATCCTGTGCTAAATATCCATACCACCAAAAAAAGGGGGTGAGGACACAAGAAAACTCTGGAAGAAAGTGTTGCGTATGTCTGTTACCTTGATTGTTGTGACAGTATCAAAGGTATTTATATATATTAAAACTCATTAGTTGTACACATTAAATAAGTGCAATATTTTATATATCAGTTATAACTCAGTAAGGCTGCCTTTAAAAAAAGAAAAGATAGAAAAAAATACAGGGGAGACTGTGAAGTAGGAGACACTGAGAATCTTTCTCTACACTTATAATACTGCACTAGCTGAACAGATGTAACTCTTGAACTCTGGAGTTTACTAAAAGCTTAACACCTCTAGAGGAAGGTTGAGAAACGGTGGTTAATTCTAGTCAATTTCAGTTCTTAGCACAGTAGCAGCTAACCCCCACAAAGTCAAGCAGACATGCATGCCAGATGCATCTTGTATGCAACTAATAGGAACCAGGGTATGCAAAGAGGACCCTGCCCTTCAAACATCAGAATCTGTTCTCTGTTCACTCACTGCAGCTTCAGATTTCAGAGTTGTAGACAAAGAGAAAGGCAGTCATTGTTTTTTCTTCTCCCATTGTGGCATGCCCCTCCCCTTCTGACTGAAGTGACCACCAGGAAACTGGAGAGGCTGGTATCTTAGTCTTAATTTTCATCTTTTTAACTGTTTGGGTGCCATACATTAAATATTAGAGCATTCAAAAGCAACTGCACTTATAAGGGAAATTAAAGTCAGCATATATGACCAGGGAAAGGCATAGGCACAGAAAAATTTGAGAAAACCATGAGTTTACATCTTACTCTTATAGTTTTAACAGAAAGAGCATACAAAAATTTAAAAATATATGTAAACAAAAAGACAAAATGAGTAAACTTGGGAAAGGGGAAACCAAACTCATTTCCAGAGCAACTGTTTTATTAGGTTCATATGTCCAGTTTTCAACCACAACAACAACAAAAAAAAACCACAAGGCATACAAAAAACATGAATACAGTACAATCAAAGGAAAAAATTAGTCAGCAAGAACTTGTCTTGAAAAAGACCTGATTGTGGATCTCGTATGCAAATACTTTAAAATTACTGTTTTAAAAGTATTCCAAAAAAAGGAAGGTGTGGGGAAAATCAATAAAACAATGTCTGAAAAATGGAAATATTAATAAAAAGATAGAAAACTACAAAAGATACCAAAGAGCAATTCTAGAGTTGAAAAGTACCACAGAGATAAAAATTTTACTTCAGGAAGACAAATGAATATTTGAGCAGGCAGAGTAAACAATAAGTAAACTTGAATGTAGGACAATGGAAATTATGGAGTTTAAGGAATAAGAAGAAAAAGATTAAAGAAAAATGAACAGAACATTAGGAATCTAGGGGACACTATCAAGTAGATTAACATATATATTATGAAAATGTCAGCAGAGAACAGAGGCATGATAGAGAGAATATTTGTATGAATAATTTTAGAAAGCATCCCAAATGTGATGGACAGTTATATAAACATACAAAAATATAAAAAATCAAGTAAGATGAACTTAAAGAGACTCACAGCAAGACTCATTACAATCAAAATTTAAAAAGACAAAAAGAATTTTGAAAGTAGTGAGAGAGAGGTGAGTCATGATGTACAAAGAATCCTCAAGACATAGCAGATTTATCACCAAAAACTTTGGAGACCGGAAAGCAGTGTGCCAATGTATACAGTGCTAAAAGAAACAAATAAGCAAACAAAGCACCAAAGAAATGTCAACCCAGAATTCTATACCTGGAAAATTTCCTTCAAAAAGTAAAAAGGAAATAAGACATTCTCAGATAAACAAAACCTGAGGAATTTGTTCCTATTAGACCTGCCCTGCAGGAAATTCCAAAGAAGATACTGAAGGCTAAAATAAAAGGAATCTAGAGAGCAACTTGAAGCCATACGAAGAAATAAAGATCATAACAAGATTAGCTCACAGACAATTATGAAAGCTGTTATTATAGTAACAATGTAAACTTTTAGTTTTCTCCATGATTCCAAAGACTAATACATTGAAAAACAATTAGGAGTCAATATCTAGTATTATTATAAATTTAGTTTGTTAACCCAACATTTTTCTACATGTGAGACTAATCCATTTAAAATAATAATCATTTTAGGTTTTGGGACACATATTATACAAAGGTGTAACTCTATGATATCAACAACTGAAAAAGATGAGGATAGAGTTATAAAGGAGCAGAGTTTTTGTAAGTTATTGAAGTTATACAGTATAAATTCAAGTTAGAGTGTTATAACTTTAAGATATTAAAATTAAACTCCATGGTAATCAAAACAAAACAGATTTAGTGTATAAACATAATTAAATAAGAAAGCAATTTAAACATCTCACTGAAAAAATTCAACCAAAAAAAAAAGAAGACAGTATTGCAGGAAAAGGACAAAAAAGCTATAAGACATATGAAAACAAATAGTAAAATAATAGAAATATGTCCACCATTTTCCAAATGTAAAAGAATTAAATCAAATCAAAATATAGAAATTGGCAAAATGGCTAAAAGAACATGATCTGACTCTATGCTGTGTATAAGAGACTCACTTTAGATCCTAAGACACAAAGCATTTGGGGATGAAAAATGTTGTCTGCCATATAAGCAAACAAAGGATGTTGAATCAAACCATCAGCCACAAGGAAATATCAATATGGAAGAGGAGTAAGGCACTGTGCTCACTTTCTCCCACACAACAAAAAAACACAACTGCATGTGGAATGATTCATACAGAACATCTACTGAATGCTGGCAGAAGAACTTAAACCACCAAAAAGGTCAAGAAACCCTCAACAGAACTGGGTAGAACAAAAGAAAAAAAAGAGAGGGAGAGAAAAAAGGAATCAGGACAGGGTTAGCACTACTGAGAGGGAGCTGTTAAAGAGAAAAGGAAGCCACACACCCTGGGAAGCCACCCAACCAATACAGAGATCAGCTGAGATGGACGGACCTCAAAGTCAATGAGAAAAGCTCAGCAGCTGGACTGAGGAGGGCAAAGCAAAGTGAGAGCCTCAGGATTATCGGTACCACCACTCCAGAGAGCACAGCCTGAGATGCTAGGGTAGGGGCTGGGCACTGAGACTTAGGTCAAGTCCAGGAGAGGACCAGGGTTAGCTGTGTGGAGAAGCCTGAGGGGCTGGGGAGCTGTGTGCAATGGGCTGGGGAGTAGTATGCCACAGACAAGGGAACCTGGGAGGAGGTCTGGGCATGAAGAAGAAACAAGATGTCATTGTTGAGAAGAGCAAGATGAGGAGGTCTAGCCCACCATAGGGAATTTCTTTCCCTGCACACAAGCAGACTGTCAGAGGGAGGGGCACCTCTGGCTCAGGCTACAGGTGGCAAGACACCACTTGCTCAGGCTATGGGAGATTGGGTGCATCTTGTGTGAGCTATTTGCAGCCTGGTACCTCTTCTGTGGGCTAAAGGCAGTGGGGGGCTAAGCGGGACATGGCACCTCTTGCATGATCTACAGGAAGTGGGGACGAACCACAGGTGTCATCTCAGAAACCAGAAGGATGTGTGGCCCTCCACCACTAGGAGTCTATGAACAGGCTCCAGCTACAGCCCATCACTGAAGAGATGAGCAAAAAATAGGGCACTGCAACCAAGAACCACCCATCGTTTCTCTCACTCCCCTGGGAACAAACCATACTGTTGTTGACACTGCCAAATGCTCAGGGGATTACCCACACATGCCTGGTCACTGTCACTTCCCAGGACCCTGCAACTAGGAGCAGCTTGTGCATCACCTCCTGCATGGGCAAAGTGGGACAGGTGTGTCATGTCTGGTCTACAGGTGGCAGGCATGACGCCACAGGTTTTTATGCTAAAAACATGCTACTAAAAAACCAATGGGTCAATGAGGAAATCAAAAAGGAAATTAAAAAATGCTTCCAGAAAAGTGATAATGAAGACACAACCAATCAAAATCTATGGGATGCCACAAAAGCAGTGTTTAGAGGGAAATTAATAATACAGGCCTTCCTCAAAAAAAAAAAAAAAGAAAAATTTCAAATTGACAACTTAACCCGTAGCCCAAATGAATTAGAAAAAGAAGAAGAAACAAAACCTTGTCAGCAGGGGAAAGAAAATCATAAAGATTAAAGAGGAGAGATTCAAAAAACAATAGAAAAAATTAATAAAACCAAGAACTGGTTCGTTGAAAAGGTAAACAAAAATGACAAACTTCTGGCCAGACTCCCCAAAAAGAGGAGAGTAAAAACCCAAAGCAACAAAATAAGAAATGAAAAAGGAGAAATTCAATGGATACTGTACAAATACAAAAAAAACCTAAGAAAATATTATGAACAATTATATGCCAACTAATTTGACAACCTAGAAGAAATGGACAACTTGCTAGAGACTTACAGACCACCAAATCTGAATCAGGAAGAAACACATCAACTGAACAGACTGATCGCTAGAAATGAAATTGAATATGTAATAAAAATACTCCCTAGAAACAAAAGTCCGGGAAAAGATAGCTTCATAGGCAAACATACAAAGAAGAACACATACCCATACTTCCTAAACTTTCCCAAAAGTTGGAATAGGAAGTGATACTCCTAAAGACAATGTATGAAGCCACCATCACCCTAATTCTAAAACCAAAGATACTACCAAAAAAGAAAATTATAGGCCGATATCTTTGATGAATATAGATGCAAAAATTCTCAACAAAATTTCAGCTAACCAAATCCGATAACATATAAAAAAGATCATACACCACAACCAAGAGGAATTCATCCCAGGGTCACCAGGATGGTTCGACATATGCAAATCAATCAACATCATACACCACATCAACAAAAGAAAAGTCAAAAACCACATTATCATCTCAATAGATGCAGAAAAAGCATTTGACAAAGTCCAGCATCCATTCATGATAAAAACTCTTAACAAAGTGGGCATAGAGGGAACATATCTTAATATAATAAAAGACATTTTTGACAAACCCACAGCAAATATAATACTCAAGGGGGGAAAGCTGAAAGCCTTCCCACTAAAACCTGGAACAAGACAAGGATGCCCACTCTCACCACTGTTATTCAACGTAGTATTGGAAGTGCTAGCCACAGCAATCAGACAAAAAAAGAACAAAAAGGTATACAAACTGGAAGAGAAAAGATTAAATTTTCACTGTATGGAGATGACATGATTCTATACAGAAACCATAAGAACTCCACAAAAAAAAATTTGAAATGATTCAGCAATGTAGCAGAATAAAAGATTAACATTCATAAATCAATTTCATTTCTGTATACTAACAGTGAAATACTAGAAAAGAAATATAAAAATACCTTTTAAAATTACACCCCAAAAAATTAAGTACCTGTGAATAAACTTGACCAAGGGGGTGAAAGACTTATATTCTGAGAACTATAAAACATTAATTGAGGTAATTAGAGTGGATTCAAAGAAATGGAAAGGCATTCCCTGCTCCTAGGTTGGAAGAATTAACATAGTAAAAATGGCCATACTACCCAAAGCAATCTACAGATTCAATGAAAACCCTATTAAAGTACTTTTTTTTTTTCACAGAGACTGCAACACAAAAAATTTTTCACAGAACTAGAACAAACAATCCAAAAATTTATGCAGAACCATAAAAT
Source organism: Phacochoerus africanus (assembly GCF_016906955.1). NCBI lineage: Eukaryota > Metazoa > Chordata > Mammalia > Artiodactyla > Suidae > Phacochoerus > Phacochoerus africanus. Next base: position 251,740,418 of record NC_062544.1, on the reverse strand, counting down.
ACCTAGAATTGCCAAAGCAATGCTGAGGAACAAAAACCAAGCAGGAGGCATAACTCTCCCAGACTTCAGGCATTATTACAGAGCCAAAGTAATCAAGCCAGTTTGGTACTGGTACCATAACGGACATACAGATTGATGGAACAGAATAGAGAACCCAGAAATTAGCCCAGACACCTACACTCAATCTTCAACAAAGGAAGCAAGAATATAAAGTGCGAAAAAGACAGTCTCTTCAGTAAGTAGTGCTTGGAAAACTGGACAGCTGCATTTAAATCAGTCAAACTTGATCACTTCCTCACACCAAGCACAAAAATAAACTCAAAATGACAGAAAGACTTAAATGTAAGACAAAACACCATCAAACTCCTAGAAGAGAAAATAAGCAAAACATTCTCTGACATCAACTGTACAAACGTTTTCTTAGGTCAGACTCCTAATATGGAAAACAGTATGGAGGTACCTCAGAAAACTAAATATGGAACTACCATATGACCCAGAAATCTCACTCTTGGGCATATATCCAGACAAAACTTTCCTTGAAAGAATGCATTCACCAGTATTTTCATTGCAGCACGATTCACAACAGCCAAGACATGGAAACAACCAAAATGTCCATCAATAGATGAATGGATTAAAAATATATTGTGTCTACACACACACACACACACACACACACACACACACACACAGTGGAATACTATTCAGCCATAAAAAAGAACAAAATAATATCATCTGCAGCAATATGGATGGAACTAGAGACTCTCATACTAAGTGAAGTAAGTCAGAAAGAGAAAAACAAATACCATATGATATCACACGTATCTGGAATCTAACATATAACATAAATGAACCTTTCCAGAAAAGAGACTCATGGACTTGTAGAATAGACTTACGGTTGCCAATGGGGAGGACAGGGAGTGGGATGGACTGGGAATCTGAGGTTAATAGATGCAAACAATTGCATTTGGAGTGGATAAGCAATGAGATCCTACTGTATAGCACAGAAAATATAGCTAGTCACTTATGATGGAACATGATGGAGGATAATGTGAGAAAAAGAATGTATACATAAATGTGTGTTTGTGTGTGTGTGAGATAGGGACACTGGGTCACTTTGCCGTGCAGTAGAGATTGAAGGAACACAGTAAACCAACTATAATGGAAAAAATAACAATCATTAAAAAATCAGCAACTATCTCCATCCCTGAAAGTGAGCCAAAGAGAACATATGATTAAGACAATTGTATGCCCATTGCTGGAGTTCAGCTACTATGGCCATCCAGTGATGCAACCTGTGGGAAAGATTGCATCAGGGAAAGAACAGAATATTGGCCCTAGATAGTAAAGGTGCATATCAATGTAGTGGTTTCTGTGAGACCATACTCTTATATCTTTCTGTACGTAGAAAAGTGCTAAATTCATTAACTTGAGATATCTTTCTTTCTTTAATTAGCAACAATGTTTTGATGCTCCAACTACCAGGTATTTGTTGTAAAACTCCTCTATACCCTGATCCCTGCCTTACCTCTATAGAGAAGTCCCTCAGAGCTATCTGAGAGGCTGCCTGCCAGGCGTAAGTTCTCAGAAAGTCCACTAAATAAAACATGATTCTCAAGTTTTAGATTATGTACATTTTTAAAATATGTACATTTTAAAAATGTGCATAACATGGGTTTTAATCTATTATTGTGAGAATATTACAAGTCGGGAACTATTATTGTATAAATGCCTCTCTCCCTTTAATTCATACATTTAGGTTATCTTTTTTAAAATTTTATAATTAAACTTCTCACTGATTTGAACCTGTTATTAATATATGTCCTTTTTCTCTTGCAGTTATTTGATTGAAAGTTTATTGTGTTTGATATTGGTATAGCCATTCATGCTTATTATATCAATAATTATATCAATAATATTTGGATGTCTTTAGCTAGATGGGCTAGATGGGCTAAAGAAAAAAAAAAGAAAATTCAAATTAATAAAATCAGAAATAGGAGTTCCCATCATGGTGCAGCAGAAACAAATCTGACTAGGAACTGTGAGGTTGTGGGTTTGACCCCTGGCCTCACTCAGCAGGTCAAGGATCCAGTGGTGCTGTGAGCTGTGGTGTAGGTCACAGACATGGCTTGGATCTGGTGTCACTGTGGCTGTGGCATAGGCCGGAGGCTACAGCTCCCATTAAACCCCTAGTCTGGGAATCTCCATATGCCATAGGCATGGCCCTAAAAAAAAAAAAAAAAAAAAAAAAAAGACAAAAAGACCAAAAAAAAAATCAGAAATAAAAGTGGGGATTATATTACTGATTCTGTAGAAATAAAAAGGATAAGATGGTAATACAAAAATTATATATCTACAAATTGGATAACCTAACCTAGATAAATGTTACAAGTTCATGCCTTAAAAAAATAATAATAAGACTAAATTACATGGAAATAGATAATCAGAATAGAGATATAACTAGTAGGATGATTGAATCAGTAAGTAAAAATATCTTGACCAAAAAAGCCCTAGACTTGATGGCTTCACAGATGAATTCTACCTAGCATTTTAAGAATAACAAATACTAATCCTTCTTAAAGCTTTGAAACTTTGAACTGGGAGAAAAACACTTCCTTACTAATTCTCTGAGGTTAAAATTATCCTGGTACTAAAGTCAGAAAGAGACACTACAAGGAAAGAAAACCACAAACCAATATCCTTTGTGAACACTGATATAAAAACTCTCAAAAAGGCTAGCAAACTAAATTCAATAGCATACAAAAAGAATTATACATTATACCAAAATCATATATATCTATAGACTAATATATCAAAACCTCAGGAGAAAGAAAAAAAATTAAAATAGACACACACACTTAAAGCAATTCAAAGACAACACTAAAGGTAGTCATCAAACCACAAGTGAAAAGAAAAAAAGAGGAAGGGGGGAAAAATGACCTATAAAACCAAATCCAAAACAATTAACCAAATGGCAATAAGTATATACAAATTTAAAACTGGCTTAAATATAAATGTATTAAATGCTCCAACCAAAAGACAAAGACTGAATGGATATGAAAACAAGACCCACATATACTGTCTACAAGAGACCAAATTCATATCCATAGACACATACAGATTTAGAGTGAGAGCATGCAAAAAATTTTTTCATGAAAAGGAATCCAAAATGGAGTAGAAATATTCAGACAAAATAGACTCCAAAATGAAGAGTTAAAAAAGACAAAGAAAAAATACTACATAATGATCAAAGGATCAATCCTGGAAAAAGATATAACAATTGCCAATATATATATATACACCCCAAAAATCACCACCTCAGTATATAAGGCAAATGCTAACCACCATAAAAGGAGAAATAATAGCGGGGGACTTTAACTCCCCATTTAAATCAATGGATGCATCGAAAATCATGGACTTGGAGAAGAGACTTGTGGCTGCCTGATGGGAGGGGGAGGGAGTGGGAGGGATCGGAAGCTTGGGCTTATCAGACACAACTTAGGATAGATTTACAAGGAGATCCTGCTGAATAGCATTGAGAACTTTGTCTAGATACTCATGTTGCAACAGAAGAAAGGGTGGGGGAAAAAATGTAATTGTAATGTATACATGTAAGGATAACCTGACCCCCTTGCTGTACAGTGGGAAAATAAAAAAATTATATAAATTAAATCAATGGATACATCATCCAGACAGAAAAGCAATAAGGAAACACAGGTTTTAAATGATACATCACATAGATTTGGTTGATATTTATTGAACATTCCATCTGAAAGCAACAGAATACACATTCTTTTCAAGTGCAAATGAAGCATTCTCCAGAACAGGTCACATCTTGGGCCATAAGTCAAACCTAAGCAAATTTAAGAAAACTGAAATCATATAAAACATAATTTCCAATCACAATGCTATGAGCTGAGGAATCAACTACAAGAAAATAATGCAAAAAACACAAACACATGGAAACTAAACAGTATGCTACTAAACAACAAATGAAATCAGTAAAGAAATCAAAGAGGAAAGAAAAAAATACATACAGAAAAAAGAAAATGAAAACAAAATGATTAAAAAACTATGAGATGCAGCAAAAGAAGTTCTAAGAGGAAAGTTTATAGCAATAAAATCTCATATTGGGAAAGGAGAAAAATTTAAATTAAAAAATCCAAACTTGCACATAAACAGAGAAAGAGAAACAAAAAACTCCAGTTAGTAGAAGGAAAGAAATCATAAATATCAGAGTAGAAATAAATGTGATCAAGACAAAGGAAACAATAGAAAAGATAATGAAATTAAAAGCTGGTAGTTTGAAAAGAAAAAATTGCTAAACCTTTAGTCATACTCATCAAGAATATAAGAAAGAGGCCTCAAATCAATAACATGAAATGAAAAAGGAGAAGTTACAATAGGTTTCATGAATATACAAAGGATCATAAGAGATGATTACAGGAAACCATATGCCAATAAAATTGGCAACTTAGAAGATATGGACAAATTCCAGAAAAGTAAAATCTTCCAAGACTGAACAAGGAATAAACCAATTAAAGGTACTGAACTTGAAACTGTTGTTTAAAACTCGTGTGTGTGTGTGTGTGTGTGTGTGTGTGTGTGTGTGTGTGTGTGTGTGTGTGTGTGTTGGGGAGATGTATTTTACCACTGTATTATCCCTCTCCTGGGGTTTAATCTAGTATGTGTCACACCAAAGTCCTGGGTCTAAACAGCACCATCTTTCCCCTGACTGTTGTTTAAAACCTGCTGTTGTGGCTCAGCAGGTTAAGAACCTATTATAGTATCTGTGAGTATTTGGGTTTGATCCCTGGCCTTCCTTAATGGGTTAAGGATCTGGTGTTGCAGTAACCTGTGGTGTAGGTCACAGATGCACCCCAGATCTGGTGTTGTTGTGGCTGCAGTGTAAGCCTGCAGATGTAGCTCTGAATCAACTCCTAGCCCAAGAAATTCCACATGCTATAGGTGCAGACTTAAAAAATAAAACAAAATTGAATTAAAATAAGAAAACTTCTACACAACAAAAGTCCAGGTTCAGATGGCTTCAGAAATTCTATCAAGGAGTTCCTGTCATGGTTCAGTGGTTAATGAACCCAACTGCTATCCATGAGGACGCAGGTTCCATCCCTGGCCCTGCTCTGTGTGCTAAGGATCCAGTGTTGCCATGAGCTATGGTGTAGGTTGCAGACACAGCACCATCTGACATTGCTGTGGCTGTGGTGTAGGCCAGCAGCTACAGCTCTGATTCAACCCCTAGCCTGGGACCCTCCATGCGCCACGGGTGCAGACCTAAAAAGACAAAAAAATAAATAAATAAATAAAAACAAAAATAAAAAGAAAGAAAAAAGAAAAGAAAGAAATTCTATCAAACATTCAGAGAAGACTTAACACCTATTCTTCTGAAACTCTTTCACAAAAATTGCAGAGGAAGGAACCTTCCCAAGCTCAGTCTATGAGGCTACCATCATCCTGATACCAAAATCAAAGATAACACAAAAAAAGATTACAGCCCAATATCACTGATAAACATAGATACAAAAACTTCCACCAAAATACTAGCAAAACAAATCCAACACTATATTAAGAGGATCATACACCATGATTTATATCAGGAATGGATGGATATTTTCTGTATCTGCAAAGAAATAACTTTGATATACCATATTAACAAGTTGAATAATTCAAAACAATGTGATCATCTCAATAGACACAGAAAAAACTTTTGACAAAATTTAACACCCCTTTTTTGATAAAAAAAAATCAGGAAGTGGGCATTGACGGGAGCTACCTCAATATAATAAAAGCCATTTATGACAATACCACAGCTAACATCATACTCAGTGGGGAAAAGCAGAAATAATTTCCTCCAAGATCATGAAAAAGACAAGTGTACACTCTTGCCACTTCTATTTAGCATAGTTTTGGAAGTCCTAGCCTGACAATCAGAGAAGAAAAAGAAAGACGGGGGAGTACCCATTGTGGAGCAGCAGAGATGAATCCACCTGGTGTCCGTGGGGATGCTGGTTTGACTCCTGGTCTCGTTCAGCAGATTAGGGATCTGGCATTGCCATGATCTGTGGTGTAGGTCACAGAAATGGCTAAGATCCTGTTTTGCTGTGGCTGTGGTATAGGCCAGCAGCTGTAGCTCTGATTCAACCCCTAGTCTGGGAACTTCATGTGTCATGGGTGTGGCCCTAAAAATAAATGCAAGGAATCCAAACTGGAAAAGAAGTAAAACCATCACTGTTTGCAGATACATGATATCGTATATAGAAAACGGTAAAGATTCCAGCAAAAAATGTTAGAACTCATCAATGAATTTGGTAAATTTAAGAGATACAAAATTAATACATGGAAATCCCTTGCATTGCTATAAACTGACCACTGATCAGAAAAATTAGAAAAGGAAATTAAGCAAACAACCTCATTTACCATCACATCAAAAGCAATAAAATACCTAGGAATAAACATACCTAAGGAGGCAAAATATCTGTATTCTAAAAACTATAAAATACTGATGAGAGAAATAAAAAAAACACATGATAATATATACCACATTCTTGGATTAGAAGAATCAATATTTTCAAATGACTACACTATCCCAAAAAATCTACAGATTCAATGGAAACTGTATCAAATTTCCAATGGCATTTTTCACAGAAATAGGACAAAAAATTAAAATTTTATGGGAAGACAGATGATTTGAATAGCCAAAACAATACTGAGGAAAAACAAATTGAGCTGGAAGAATTAGGCTATTTGACTTCAGACTATACTATAAATCTACTATCATTAAAATAATATGATACTGGCACATAACAGAAATATAGATCAATGGAACAGGATAAAAAACACAGAAATAAACCCAATCAACCATCATCAGTTATTCTAAAGGACACGAGTAAATACGATGGAGAAAAATAATCTCTTCAATAAGTGGTGCTGGAAAAATTGGACAGCTACATGTAAAAGATAAAATTAGAACATACTCTAACACAATACAAAAATAAACTCAAATTGGATTAAAGACCTATGTGTAAGATGTAAGACCGGATAACATTCTTAGAGGAAAATAGGCAGGATACACTTTGACATAAATCATAGCATTATCTTTTTTTTTGGATCCATATCCTTGATAAATGAAGACAAACAAAAAAAAATAAACAAATGGGACCTAATTATACTTACTTTTGCACAGAAAAGCAAATCATAAACAGAGAAAACCCACACAAATATTTGCAAAATAAGTGACCAACAAGAGATTAATCTCCAAATTATACAAATAAAACATGAGCTCAATGTGAAGAAGAAGCCAGTAAAAAAATGGGCAGAATATTTAAATAGACATTTCTCCAAGGTCATACAAATAGACAGAAAGCACATGAAAAAATGCTCAACATTGCTAATGAGAAATATGCCAATCAAAACTTTAATGAGGGTATATATCAGTTAGAATGGCTATCATCAAAAAGCCTACAAACAATAAATGCTGGAGAGGATGCAGAGAAATCTTCCTGCGCTGTGGGAATTTAAATTGGTACAAAACCCATGGAAAACAGTATGGAGGCTCCCCCAAAAAACTAAAAATAGAACTACCATATGATCCAGCAATCCCACTGATGGACATATATTTGGATAAAACCATAATTCAAAAAGATGCATGTATTCCAATGTACACTGAAGCACTATTTACAATTGTCAAGACATGGAAGCGCCTAAATGTCCATCAACATAGGAATGGATAAAGATTTTATGCATATTTACAATGGAATATTACTTAGTCACAAAACATAATGAAATAGAGTCCATTTATAAAGATGGACTTAGAGAATTTGAAAAAAAATGGAAATGTGTATATGCATAACTGAATCACTTTGCTGTGTAGCAGAAGCTAACAACATCATAAATCAATTATATTTCAATATAATTTTAAAGTGAAAAAAATATGAGTATTAAGAAATATTCCAAAATATAGAAAAAAAGGCTAAAATACTGAGTTCTGTATACAAATTCTAGTTTTCTTTCATTACTTAATAAAATGGCTACTTGCTCTGCTTTTTTCATATCCCTTTCTCTACAATCTTGACCAAGGCTTTTGAACTATTTCCTCAAATTGATTGGATTTGCGGTATTGGTAGCCAAGGGGCTAGAAACAAATGTCTGTGATGACATCAAGGTAGTAATATCTAACCTTATCCTTTTATTTTGTGGTGAAGTTATTATTATTCAGCCTCAATAAGAAGTAAGGAATAAGCTAAAGTCAATTAAAAAGTCCATATTTATATCTCAGGAAGTTCAGGGCAGAATTTATAAAATTGTGTATCAGCTACATAGAGGTGAAGTTCAAAAGATGTAACAGCTTAAAAGGAGGTATTGTTGAGAGAGTAAAATGTCATGGAGTTATTCATTGGGTAACATCTGCACTGACAGAATGAAGGAGAAATAAAATTCTGTAATAAAGGCATTAGAAAATGCCGGTAACAGAAAAATTGCAATGTCAAACGCCAAAAAATTAGAAAAAGTGAATAAATAATGTGGTAGTCAATAGTGATGAATGATATAGAAAGTACAGGATAATGGCTAAAATAATTCTGTGATAGCTTGTTTGTTTTGAAATTTGGTTTCTAATCAGAAGAGGTCAGGTAGCATACAAATTCTGGGATTATAAAATCTGAATTCAATCCCAAAATTTAGGACTTGCTACCTCTGCTGTACCCTTACATAATTTTCTAAGATGTCTAACTTCCAATGTCTTTTTCATATGTGGATTAAAGTATATAATCCATGCAAAGACTTTAGGTTATGTCTGGAATACAAAAAAACTTCCATAAATTTTAGTTTATTGATTACAGGAGTTTCTGTCATGGCTCAGGGGTTAACGAATCCAACTGGGAGCCATGAGATTGTGGGTTCAATCCCTGGCCTTGCTCAATGGGTTAAAGATCCAGTGTTGTTGTGAGCTGTGGTGTAGGTCACAGACGTGGCTAAGATCCCGAGTTACTGTGGTTCTGGCATAGGTCGGCAGCTATGGCTCTAATTAGAACCCCAGCATGGGAACCTCCATATGCTGCAGGAAAAGCCCTAGAAAAGGGCAAAAAAAAAAAAAAAAGAAGAAGAATATTGATTATATTTATAAAAACCATAATGAATAGTGATGAGAATCAAGCCTAGCAGCAAGAGATTTAGGACATGGATGTAACTATAATCCAGAAACAGTAAATAAACACTTACTTTTCCAATAATTACAGCATTAGAGATGTAAGTTTATCAGCCTTTTTTTCCTTGTTATTAATTTTTAGAATGAAGTTCTTCAGAACATATTTCAGTGGGCTGGAAGGTTACAGTGAAGAGACAAACGTTAAAAGAAAGAAAAGTCACACAGGATAAGAGGAAAGAATCATAGCCTCAGTAGGCAGGCTAGCTCTGGTAAACAAGACTGAAGGTATTCCTCTGAACCCAGAGGGGAGTAGAAAAGAAAAGGCATGTTGAGATTAGAAGACGGAGGTTTCTTTTTTTTTTTTTTTTCAAATAGTCTCAGTATAAAAATATGCTATGAAAGGTCAGTTGGAAAATGAGAGTAGCAGAGAAGAAGTTTGATATTAAGAAAGCAGAAAAAATTGGGGTTAAGACCAAACAATATTACATAGTATCACTCTTTGATGACCAAAATATTTCCTAGAAATAGAGCATAATGCTAGGGTAGGGATCATATTATACCTATTCAAAGTATAGGATTTGGATACTATTTTGCAAGCACTGGATAACCAAAAAAAATAAAGTTAATCACACAAAAATTTTAATTAGGAACAATATATCTCAGAGCACCATAGAAAATAGGATGGAAGAATAATCTTGGAACAAGAAAGATTTGTAATAGCCATCTTTATAAAATAACTCAGTGTTCAAAGCAGTGAGATTGTAAATGGGGACAGGGAAGATGAAGCGGATGACAGAAACATTTTCTCAGTTCAATTTATCCATTTAAATTCACGGTTATAAAACCATGTACAGATAAGAATGTGGTTATCTAATATTTTCTACTTTCTCAACGCAAATCTTATTAGAAAATGCATTATTTATTTGAAATAGTTAATTTTCAAATAAAATTAAAGTATGATGGCTAAATTTCATTTGTCCAAGGAATTGACTCTTAGCCATGTGAGCAACAATGAAACGACTGGACTGGAGATAGAATTAATTAACATGATTTGAAGCTATGGAATCAGAAATCTGGATTATTTAACAAGAGTAGTAGTCTCATGTTTTCATATTAAACCCATTAAACTGTTAACTTTTCTCAAACAAATTTTTTTTTAAGATATTCTTGTAGAAAAGGCTCTAATGTGACTTGGTATTTGTACAAATTCTCATGAAGTTATCACATTTTTTGTCCAAGTGCTTTTGTTTGGTTTGGTTTAGTTTTTTTAAGTTTGGGGCTAGTCTCTGGAATCAAAGCAAAGTTATAACACCAATACAATCATTTGAACTTTGCTCTAAAAATGAATGAAATTAAAGATCTGTTTTTACAGGAAAACCATGTTTTGTTTTCATAGGGGAAAAGGCAACATAAAATCCTTCCCCAGGGAAAGACATTCTCTGTTGATTTATGTCTGTGACAGGAAAGTAACAGAACAGATGTATACTGCCTGAAATAAAGTATATACTGCAAAAAAATTTAAATCATATCAACTTACATTTTATGGCACAGTTGTGAATCATGCTTTTTTGTTTCCATGTGTAATTAGAGAGTAGAATAGATATGAAAGTTATCTTTAATATTCTCATTACAAAGAAAAAAATACATGTTGCTCAGGGAAAGGAGTTTTGTTCCTTGTATGGATTTTTTCCTTTAGTAAGATATGAGACATGGGAGGTGGATTTTATGACCCACTATTTAGAAACCTACATAGTGAGAAAAGTCACAAAAATGTCAACACTAATTTATGACTCATATTCTGTGTTATGCAGTATTCTGGGAAGCTGTAGTCCTCTGCTTAGAGATTTTGAAAGGTAATATACTGGTAAAACTAATACAGTATTGCCCAAACTACTTTTGGCTAGTTTATTGTGTGCATCTGCTCTTTTGAAAATGTCTCTGTCCTCCCATCATCCCCAATAATGGGATTTGAACGCAAGGCAAGCAAGCAGATAGGTATTTGCACCTTTCAACTGTGTATATTTTGGGTGAAACTATCTCTAAGTGTGTGGTGCCTCGTCTTTCATTCTAGAAAAAGTAGATGGAATAAATCAACCCATGGCAAGAGGGCCCCAGAGTAGGATGGTAATAACTGTCAACTTTATGTTTGCATCTCACAGTATAAAATAGGCTTGTGTGTTTTTCCTGCCATTAATTTAATTCACACGCACCAAACTTTATGCTTTCAATTTGCATTGGGAGACAAAATCAGGATTGATGATGATCTGCCAGTTTTACCCTAAGGTATAGAATAATGCTCTGCACTAGATGAGGAAATTGCCAGCCAACTATTTTGCAATATTTTGTACAAGATAATTTTGCCTTCAGTTTTTTGAAGGCAGGATTTAGGCAAACTCTGTCTTAAGGGCCAAATTCTATCTACACATACCATACTTGATCTTTTGGATTTATTTTCCATGCTAAAGAAGTATTAATTTCAGAAAGAAAATCTCATAAAAGGACTCCATAGTCTGAAGACTAAAAGGCAAGAATAAGAAAGCACTTGCTCACAGCATTTCCTAAGAAAACAAGTATTTAGCATCAATTGAATATTTTAAGCATGAAAGAAAGGCTTTTCAATGGTTCTAATTATAGTCAAAATGTTTACTAATTTTTGGGCTTGAAATGTTTCTTAATATTAAAGATTTACAAGACTAGCAAATGAGATTTTGTGCAATATACATGATAGTGCTATTGATTCAATGAGAAATGAATTGGTCATTAGTTCTATAGTGATACATTATTTCCAAAATATTATACTCAAAGGGATCGGACTGACAGGATGAGAATATGGTCTTAATTTTTACATATTTTTTGAAACTATTAACAAAGGTATTTTCAAAGACATTGCTAATTGTCAAAATACATGAAATTCATGAATACATCATTTCCTCATTTCTTCATCTGAATAATGTGGATAGTAATATCAGTGGCTCATTGGTAACAAACTTGAGTAGCAACCATGAGTATGTAGGTTCGATCCCTGGCCTTGCTCAGTGAGTTAAGTGTCCAGTGTTGCCAGTGAGCTGTGGTACAGGTTGCAGATGCTCGCCTCTGGTGTCGTTGTGGCTGTGGTGTAGGCCAGCAGCTACAGTTCTGATTTGACCCCTAGACTGGGAACCTCCACATGCCATGGGTGCAGCCCTAAAATAAAATAAATAAATAAATAAATAAAGAAGGCTAGTAATACCAATTTCACATTATTATGTGAATTCAATTAAAAGTTGCATTAAATGAGACAAAAAAGGCTGCTTTGAGCAATCCAGGCTTGAACCCTCACCAGATAACTCCTTTCTACACCTTGACATTTACTCTGTGTTTCAAATTCATGTCCCCACAACAGGCTTATTATTTGTAATGAATTGGCAGAATCATTAAATTTATAAATGTTTAAATTTGCTAAAAAAGATTCACCCTCAACATTTTTCTCCAGGTCGCTCTCACTCTCCAATTTTTCCGAAGGCAAAGAAAGTTGTCTAATATCTGCTGTAACTATCTCTGCTTTCATTAGCAATGTGAATCACAGTTTTACTGTTATTTGTTCTAAACTCTTGGACCTAAATAACCTTAGTTTTTACATTTGTTGTATTATTTTCAATATATAGAGTGTAGATTATATGATAATAGAATTACATAAGTACAGGTGCAGTTTTTTATTTAAAGCTCCGTGGGTTTTTCCTAAGTGAAACCATAGAAAATCCTAATAGTTTCAAATAGATGTTATTTGCTAACCTGCAAGAGAACAAAGTGAGTTTTAACAGCAGGTGATGGCCACAGTATTCCAAAGAGGACCACATAAAATGTGGATGAGGGACTGAAGCTGGATAATCTTGCCATTGTGATGCTGTCCAATTCTATAAATGACCTTCTCACTTCATTCCAACCCCTTCCATCCAGCCATTGGCCAGACTATTCTATTTAAATTACCCTGTCTCAGCTTCTGGTCTAATCAGAATGGTAGTCAGCACTGCTCAACTCATTGCTCCTGCAGTGCTTCACTCCACAGGAGCCAAAACATAATGGACCTATATAATGGATGACTGAATTGGAAATAAAAATAAGCTATTTGTTTGAAATTTACCTCCCATTTATTATATACTTGCATAGGAGGTCTCTTAAGAACCTGTAGGAGAGCCTTGTCTGGAAAAGTTGTATAATATATGTTTATGTACTGAGAGTGGAATACACATGTGATTACCATACTGTTTCGTTGCACAGATTTTTTTTCTTTCTTTTCTTTTTTTTAGTAATACAGCCTTGAGGAAATTGGAATGCAAATCCTGTCACCAAACACATGACCAAATAACATACTAGTTATAAGAGGGTCACTCAAATACATAACATACATAGACAAAAATTACAGTGGAAAATTATAGTTCTAATTTTTTATGGATTTTGAAATGTTCTTCAGCTGTGCAGTGTGCCTAAATTGATCTTATCAAAAAAGTGATTTCTCTCTTTATACCATGAGCTCTGTCAAGATTGAGAGATTATCATCTAAAGATATAGAATTCAATAACATAAAAATCTATTTTCTATACCCTCAAAGAGCCATTACTTCGAGCATAATCATTATTGGTAGGAGGAATTTTACTAATATTTTACCTTGTATATCATGGAAAACAAATTCATATACATTTTATATTATTATTATCTGATGGCCATTCTGCATATAGACATCAAAGTGCAATGTATATGGGTTTCTAGTTGAAAACAGAAAGCAATGAACTGGTATAATTTGCCAACTCTGAAGAAGACTGTCACCTGAAGTTTATGATTTCCTAAGTGAAAATTAAAGATGATAGCCAAAAACCTATAGGAACATTTGCCTCTATGGGAACAGGGTTAACCATGGTAATTTGACAAGGTATATCTTTAAAGTCTCTTAAAGATAAAAGCCTTATTATTGAAGCCTCTGCATGGCAATTTCTGAATGCACTAAGCCATTAGATTTATTTTGTACAAACTTTTAAACAAGAGCAAAATTTTATTCACTCATTTATTTATTTATTTGGGCCATACCCCTGGCATATAGTAGTTTCCAGGCTAGGGGATGAATCAGAGCTACAGCTGACAGCCTATACCACAGCTATAGCAACACCAGATCCAAGTTGCACCTGCAACCTACATCACGTGCAGCTTGCGGAAACACTGGATTATTAACCCAGCGAGTGGGGCCAGGGATTGAACCCACAGCCTCATGGATACTAGTCAGGTTTTTTACCATTGAGCCATAATGGGAACTCCAAGAAAATTTTATTTATTCCAGGTGTTTTAGATATTAGTGTAAATCATCTCCATACATATCAGAGAATATGTTACCTATTCCAAAAGTTATTTGTTTATTAAACAAATAAACAAACCTATTAAATGTGTGTGGAAAAGGACTTGGTGCAGAAAGTCTACGGCTTCGAACTTTAACTATGCACAGAAAAATATAAAGGTAGAGTGACCACCCCAACTTGATTTTCCCAGGACTCTTTTTCTAGTTTTAAAACTTAAACAGTCCTGCATCTTGGAAATCCTCTTGGTACTGGAGAAATTGGAACAGTTGGTTTCCTTAGACTAGAGAATAGTTCTTTATTAGCAGTTTCTGATATCTAACAACGGAGGGTATAAAGTTGATATGTTTTGGTTCTGTATCATAGGCACACATATATATACACATATATACACATAAAAAAGGCTAGGTAAGAATCGACAAAGGGAAAGAGGGAGTTAGAAACTAGAGAGTGAAAGATCAACCAATACTGAAGGCAAAAACTAGCTAGTGCTCAGCTTAGCTAATGCCTACTAATTATGAGTTTCAGTTCTTACAGAAAAATCAACATCTTTAGCATACTTTGCTGGTTAAGAGCATGATCTTTGGAGTTAGACTGCTCATAAACACAGATGATGATATATGGATTTAATGATATATTAATATACATATTGTTTAATATATATAAATATACACATACATTTAATACATATAAAACACTCAGAATATGATAAACATTGGAAGTAACCCTTCATCTGTTATGTCATTTGAAATGAGAAACAGTATAATTGTTATTAGTTTTCTTTTAGTAAATAAGTTACTATTTTTATTTACTATTAAAACATGTCTCTTGAAACTCAGTGCCAAACAATAAGAAATATAAAAATGAGATGATATTTATTCAGATATTAAATTCACCACCTTTCTTGCAAATTGTCTTGATATTACTTAACTTTTAGACTACTCTGAGATACATATGATCAGATTCCCTGTAGAGTAGATAGTTCACTTCATGTTGACAGTTATATTAGTGAGTCATTCTTCTAATGAACACAAACTCAAGTGGCAGTGCTTTTTGTAATACACGATTGCATTATTTATAAACACTTAAAATTTTCATTTTGCCACTTATTGCATAAATCACCTGAAGTATCATGTTAGGATAGAGAACAGGGACAAAGAAAAATTAAATGAACAAATTGGTCTAATTTAAACTACAGCTTTGAAAAGTTCTTACATGAATCTGTATCTCTTAAATAAAATTTACTGACAATACCGTGAGAGTTGATGTTTCTTTGTTATTTTAATTTATAAATAAGGTAAGAGATAGAAATAGAATAGAATGATGAGTAAATGCGTTGGGGTTTGAAGGTACTGATAAACTAAAATGCATTTGCAAGGTTTGTATTTTTTTTCTGTTTAATATGTACAAAATTGTGAATAAAACATTCAAGAATAAAGGTTAATTCTTTACATCAAATACAATAAAAATTTGAACTATATGAAGACTGTAAACTACAAACATATGAGGGACCATTGTATTTAACTTTTGTAATCTCTATCACTTCAATCAATATTACATTCATGAAGAAAAGAATAAGAATACAAGAAGGCAAAAATAGATTAGATTTATAAATATAATTAAGCATAATTAGATATCTTTTTGAAAGTAAAACTATTTTCCTTCCAAATTCATCTGATATTTACAAGAATCTATTCTGATTTATTGGGGAATGCTTTATCAGTTTAACCCAACAGAATGGGATTTTAAAAAAATGGAGTTCCCATCATGGCTCAGTGGTTAACTAGTCACCATGAGATTGCAGGTTTGATCCCTAGGCTTGCTCAGTGGGGTTAAGAATCTGGCCCTGGAGTTCCTGTTGTGGCACGGTGGTTAACGAATCCGACTAGGAACCATGAGGTCGCGGGTTCCATCCCTGCCCTTGCTCAGTGGGTTAACGATCCACGGCGTTGCCGTGAGCTGTGGTGTAGGTTGCAGACACGGCTCGGATCCCGCGTTCCTGTGGCTCTGGCGTAGGCCGGTGGCTACAGCTCCGATTGGACCCCTAGCCTGGGAATCTCCATATGCCGCGGGAGCGGCCCAAGAAATAGCAAAAAGACCAAAAAAAAAAAAAAAAAAAGAATCTGGCCCTGCTGTGAGCCATGGTGTAGGTCACAGAGGCAGCTCGGATTCCACTGTTGCTGTGGCTCTGGCGTAGGCCAGCAGCTACAGCTCTGATTGGACCCCTAGCCTGGGAACCTCCATATGCTGCTGATGTGGCCCTAAAAAGATAAAAAAAAAGAAATTAAATCATAACTATTATTAGTGGATAATTTAGGTGATGTTATGCCTGTCTTCACAAATTACTGCAACTTTTATAGACACTTACATGTGTATACACATTTAATTGAGATAATGTAAATTATTAATGCTTTCAAAGATGGTCATTTCTGGAATAACTTCCAAGCTACAGTAGACAACATTTAAAGTAAAGCCTGATAAGACTTAAAAAAGATACACATTTTATATATTTAAAGGAAATATCTCTTCCATATGTTCCCCAAAATGCTGACAAAGAAAGCATCGTGAAATTAAATTTAGGATGGGATTCTCATTTCCTGGGGAAATACTGAGCTGGCATAGTCCGATGGTTCTTTTCACCATAGTTTATTCTGTAGAAACTATAGAAAACGTGACTTAAGGATGAATCTAGGGACTACAAATAACTGTGAAAACTATTGTAAAGACAGATTCTTTGAAATGATATATCAGGACAGGTATGTACCAGCAGCCATGGATATGTGGTGATAGACTTATCAGAAGGAAAATATTTTGGAAGAAATTAATTTTTTCTTCTTGGATAGGAGGTTGTCTTTCTTACTTTTCACTCTATGATGGAAATAAGCAGCAAAACCTCACATAATGTGGAATAAGATATATATTATCATACTTTGCTCAGGTCCTCCTAGAGAAAGTAGCTGATGAAAACAGGTTTGGGCAATCAACTGTTCACTAGTCTCTGCTCTTCTGCTTACACATATATTGAGGATTACAAACTAGGGAGCATAACTGCTTTCCAGCAATACCCATTACCAAAAGTGTGAGTGAGATTATCTGATTAAAAGAGTTGTATGAGGCTATGGTAGCAAACTATTGGTCAATAGTTAATCTGTGCTACTTAAATGATATATCCCAAACCCCTACCATCTTCTGAATATCACAAGAGGGAAAAAAATGGGGGCCTAACATCTGTCTCCTACTTTATTATCCTACTAGAGATAGGGTAGTTGAGACTTCTGGGGAACATGAGGTCACAGATCAAAAATAATTAGACATGTGACCACAGTAAAAACAAATATCAAACAAAACAATATATCAGCAACAGGGCAGTGGAACATAAGTAACAAGGTTAACATATATACTATTGTATAATGAAATAATGTACATTTTTTTTTTGTCTTTTTGCCTTTTCTAGGGCTGCTCTCACGGCATATGGAGGTTCCCAGGCTAGGGGTCTGATCGGAGCTGTAGTCACTGGCCTACACTAGAGCCACAGCAATGCAGGATCTGAGCTGCATCTGCAACCTACACCACAGCTCACAGCAACGCTGGATCCTTAACCCGCCAAGCAAGGCCAGGGATCGAACCCACAACCTAATGGTTCCTAGTCAGATTCATTAACCTCTGAGCCACGACGGGAACTCCATTATGACATACATATATTTTATGTATGTGCACGCATGCTTCAGGGATAGACATTTGTTTAATAAAATAAATGAAATAATATCCAAAATTGGGAGAGGGAAGATACATCAGATGAATGGAAGCCAAGGAAAACTTAAATTCAGACTCCAAAAGAATAGGCTGAGCAACATTTCCAAAAAAATATCATTAGGCTAAAAAGACAAAAATATAAGGAAATACCTAAGAGTTATGATAAAAGGAAATATACCATTATATAAATAATAGAGGGGAAAAAAAAAAACAAGGAAACAAGGATAGAAAATGAAGATATAATGAAAAGAATTTTTTCAGAATCAAATCAAGATGAAGACATAACATTAAATGTATTCAGTGAAGGAGTCCCTGTCATGGCTCAGTGGTTAACGAACCCAACTAGTATCCATGAGGACATGGGTTCAATCCCTGGACTTGCTCAGTGGGTTGAGGGCCCTGCATTTCTACAAGCTGTGGTGTGGCTTGCAGATGCAGCTTCGATCCCACATTGCTGTGGTGGAGGCCGGCAGCTATCATGCAGATTCGACCCCTAGCCTGGGAACCTCTGAACGCTGCAGGTGTGCCCCTAAAAAGACAAAAGACAGAACCAAAAAGAAAAAAAAATGTAATCAGTGCCAAACAGGATAGAAAATAAAAATAGATACCAAGACTAATTATAGCGAAATTTAAGAAATTAAGAGACTAAGAATTCTAAAAGCTTCAGAGATAAATTACAGATCACCACAAGTAACAAAACTTAGCATGATAACAGAGGCCTGCCCAACAATCTTGGGACAAACATATAAATAATGTCTTCAAAATATAAAAAGAAATGACATTTGAATACACATCCTGTGAAACTATATCCTACAAAATTGTGACTTACATGTGTACATACAATAGAAGTATTTTTTTAGGCATGCAAAGGTTCAGAAATATTGCCATGGGGAGGCCATGGTGAAAATACCCTTGGGGAAAGAACTAAAACTAGAATAGAAATAAATTCCTCCTAAGAAGGGAAATATCATTTGAATTAACAATCTTAGATTCACTAAGATTGAAAAAACAAGATACTATCTCCTTGTGATAATGTACAATAGCAAGTAATCTATGAAATATCCTTCCATAAGACAAAATTAACTTTAACCAACACTTCTAGATCAAAACAATTCCTGGGAAATGTAAAGAATATGAAGACAAGTTAAATTACATCATTATAAAGCAATCAATCTGTAGAATGTGACTACTTAAGAACGCAGATAACATGACTTTTACTGCAAATCAATGGCTAAAAATGGTTGAAATTAAAATGATGAAAAAAGCTAAATATGAATATAAGCAAAAACAAAAGAGCATAGCATATTTAATATTGACAAAACAGAATTCAACTAAAAGTGAAAGGTTTATAGTTCTAAAAGAACAAAGAATCGTGAACATTGATTTTAAAAATATATGTGGAAGGCAACAAATGACATAGTTGAAAGAAATAAACATATTAGTAAGTAATGTATTTGCAAAAACAATAATTGAATATATTGATTATAATTCAATAAAAATCAATATCAAAATTAAAAATGTCATAAGTCTAGAAACTTTCTTTAAAGAAAACCATTATGGAAATTATGCAATAATTAGACTGAATGAAAGCTCTACTGTGCTTATCAACATTTCTGAAAGCACTAAATAAATCTATTAATAAACAGAAAAAAGAACATATATAATGCTCAATTTGAAAACTTGGAATAAATGACCATGAAAGAAATCTCAAATAAAAATGAGAATAATAAATCTAAAGACAGATATCAATGAAATAGAGAGCAGCATTAATGAATAACAAATATAATCCTACATTTGTTTATTTGGGAATATTATTTATATTGATTTTCAAATATTGATAAATAAAAGGAATGGTTGTTATGAAAATCAACAAAACTGAAAATTATAACAGGGAAAATCTTTAGATAGCAAAGGTATTTAAAATATTAAAGTAATATGAAAAATAGCTATTAGATATAATATTTTGTAAAGGTACACTATATCAAAATTAGAAAATTAAGAAGCAGAAAATTTAGATATTTCAATGAGTAATAAAGAAGTACAAATTATATCATCTTCCAAAAAGAAAATAAACAAATTCTCTCTCTCTCTCTCTCTCTCTCTCTCTATATATATATATATATATAAATATATATATATATATTTCTTTTTTACAAATCAGGCCTTTTGAACTTATAAGGAACATGTTATTCTTTTAACTTTACGGAAAATATAACCAGAAAGCTCTTTATTTCATTTTAAAATCAAATAAAATCTCAATTTTAAAGCTAGGAAAAGAATCAATAAAGAGCCTATGTTAGTTTAACTAGATGTGAAAATAGTAATTAAAATATTAGCTAACTGAATCCAATGATATATTAAAATAATGCTCAAAATAAAATAATGCTCTATGTTTAACTAAATTAACAGGGTAATTGAAAAATTATATGAATTAACTCAATAGAAGATACTAATATTTGATGTCTTTTAAAGATTAAACTTCAATTATGTTTTTTACAAATCTTTACAAATTAAAAATCAAAGGGAAATTATTTAGGACAGGCAGAACTTTAAAAAATCTATAGCAACTATTATCCTCAATAGAAATACTTCACAATCACCCCCCACCCCATTTTTAATTTAATTTCAGCCATGCCTGTGGCATGCTGAAGTTCCTAAGTCAGGGATCAAAGCTGAGCCACAGAGTGACAACAGGATTGCTAACCACTATGCACCAGGAAACAACTCACACTTCCCTTTAAATACTGAGGACATAACCAGGAAAAATAAAATAATTTACACACACACACACACACACACACAAGAAGGAAACAGATATGCTAGTATTTATAGATGTTATAAATAGATATATAAAAATAATATGAAATTAGTATAAATGATTTCAGCATTTTTAATACAAAATCAATTTCAATATATCTTGGAATATAATATCAAGGATGAAAATCATTAACATTTCTCCCAAAGAACAAAAAAAAATGCACATAATTAAAAGTAACATACCTATATGAAGAGAAACAAAAATTAAAATACCTTCAAATCAAGCTTAAAACACAATTTAAAATAAAATTGAAAACATCTCTATAGTGAAAAGTTTTATTTATATTAAAAAACACAAATAAAACTTTAATGAGAGAAAGAGTCCACACTCTTGGATAAGAGGATTTAAAATTATAAGGATATCAGTTCTTCCCAAGTATTCTATAAATTCATTGCAATTCAGGAAATATGCAACAGTATTAAGTAGTTATGGTGTATTTGTAGGATGTATTTTCTTTTCCAATTGCTAATTACATACTGTACTTATAATTTAAAAAATTACCCAGAAGTTTCTCTCAGTTGTTCCCTAGAGTTATTTTCATGGTATGTGCTCTAAGATATTCATTGGTCGAGCATATTTCTTCTGTTTAGCTGAATCATAGCATTAGCATGCCTATGTGAGAAACAGATATATGTAAGAAACCTGTGACTATGAAAAAGCTTCTTTTCAATTAATAAATTCAGCAAAGTAGCAGGATATAAGATTAACATTCAGAAGTCAGTTGCATTTCTGTATACCAGCAATGAACTATTAGAAAAGGAATACAAAAATACGATACCTTTTAAAATTGCACCGCACAAAATCAAATACCTCGGAATACACCTGACCAAGGAGGTAAAGGACCTATATGCCGAGAACTGTAAAACTTTAATCAAAGAAATCAAAGAAGATGTAAAGAAATGGAAAGATATTCCATGTTCCTGGATTGGGAAAATCAATATTGTAAAAATGGCCATACTACCCAAAGCAATCTACAGATTCAATGCAATCCCTATCAAATGACCCATGACATTTCTCACAGAACTAGAAAAAACAATCCAAACATTTATATGGAACCACAAAAGACCCAGAATCGCCAAAGCAATCCTGAGAAACAAAAACCAAGCAGGAGGCATCACTCTCCCAGACTTCAAGAAATACTACAAAGCCACAGTCATCAAAACAGTGTGGTACTGCTATCAAAACAGACAGACAGACCAATGGAACAGAATAGAGAACCCGGAAATAAACCCTGACACCTATGGTCAATTAATCTTTGACAAGGGAGGCAAGAACATAAAATGGGAAAAAGAAAGTCTACTCATCAAGCATTTCTGGGAAACCTGGACAGCTGCATGCAAAGCAATGAAACTAGAACACACCCTCACACCATGCACCAAAATAAACTCCAAATGGCTGAAAGACTTAAATATACGACAGGACACCATCCAACTCCTAGAAGAAAACATAGGCAAAACACTCTCAGACATCAACATCATGAATATTTTCTCAGGTCAGTTGCCCAAAGCAATAGAAATTAGAGCAACAATAAACCCATGGGACCTCATCAAACTGAAAAGCTTTTGCACAGCAAAGGAAACCCAAAAGAAAACAAAAAGACAACTTACAGAATGGGAGAAAATAGTTTCAAATGATTCAACCGACAAGGGCTTAATCTCTAGAATATATAAACAACTTATACAACCCAACAGCAAAAAAGCCAATCAAGCAATGGAAAAATGGGCAAAAGACCTGAATAGACATTTCTCCAAGGAAGATGTACAGATGGCCAACAAACACATGAGAAAATGCTCAACATCGCTGGTTATAAGAGAAATGCAAATCAAAACTACCATGAGATATCACCTCACACCAGTCAGAATGGCCATCATTAATAAATCCACAAATAACAAGTGCTGGAATGGCTGTGGAGAAAAGGGAACCCTCCTGCACTGTTGGTGGGAATGTAAACTGGTACAGCCACTATGGAGAACAGTTTGGAGACACCTTAGAAATCTATACATAGAACTTCCATATGACCCCACAGTCCCACCTTTGGGCATCTGTCCGGACAAAACTTTACTTAAAAGAGACACGTGCACCCGCATGTTCATTGCAGCACTATTCACAATAGCCAAGACATGGAAACAACCCAAATGTCCATCGACAGAGGATTGGATTCGGAAGATGAGGTATATATACACAATGGAATACTACTCAGCCATAAAAAAGAATGACATAATGCCATTTGCAGCAACATGGATGGAGCTAGAGAACCTCATTCTGAGTGAAATGAGCCAGAAAGACAAAGACAAATACCATATGATATCACTCATAACTGGAATCTAATATCCAGCACAAATGAACATCTCCACAGAAAAGAAAATCATGGACTTGGAGAAGAGACTTGTGGCTGCCTGATGGGAGGGGGAGGGAGTGGGAGGGATCGGGAGCTTGGGCTTATCAGACACAACTTAGAATAGATTTACAAGGAGATCCTGCTGAATAGCATTGAGAACTTTGTCTAGATATTCATGTTGCAACAGAAGAAAGGGTGGGGAAAAAATGTAATTGTAATGTATACATGTAAGGATAACCTGACCCCCTTGCTGTACAGTGGGAAAAAAAATAATAATAAATAATTAAAAAAAACAAAAAAAGCTTCTTTTCTACTTGATTGATTCTCAGGAAAACAGCAAAAATGTTATTTTTTTCCCCTAAGGTTCACCATCCTCTCCCTCTTATGCTGCAAACACTTGGGAAACACTGCAATTTATTCATATATATCATATTAATTAAATACCTAAGAGAATCAAATGCCTCAACTAATAAAAGGACAGATTTTGGAATATTTCAAATCTATGAATAAATATTGTATTCTAGCCCAAACTGACAGCATAAAACAAGTGAATTTTTAACTTTACGATTTTAAAGGTCATGTGTATTCGATCTTATTTTTATAAGAGGTAAAACCATAATATGATCCAAACAAAGCAAGCATTTCAAATATTATGGTTTCTTATATCTTTCTCTACTAGAAAACCCTATGTCCTGAATCACTTATATCAAGTAAATGCTATAATTTAAGCATTGTCCAATTCCACAACATATGTTAAGTGGCCCATGGCCAGCATGGAGAAATGTGAAGATATCTCATCATCCAACACTACTGACTAGGATGTGTGAACATTTCCTAAAGTATTGCACAATATATTTCTTTTGGACATTTAAATTTCTCTGAACATTTCTATCATTTTTCTTGGAGGTAGATTCTAACTTTGGTACAAGAGCTTTGGAATCAGTTTGCTGAAGTTCAATAACGGCTTTGCCACTTGAGAATTTTGTGACTTCAGGCAAATCATTTTGCTTTTTTATAGTGTTTTTCATATGTAAAATAAAGAAAATATCAGTTTGATACTGTATTAATATTTCTCTTCCCACGCCTTTCTCCCCAGCTGGTATATAAACCCCTCTCCTCAAGAAGCAGAGACCACCTTCTCATTCATCAGAGTATGCCCCATCCTAGCATTCTTCCTGGTCACAGGTGATCAGTAGGAGAGGACAGAATGCACGAGGCCTGTGCAAGCTTCTCATAATCACTCTTTCTCCTCTAAGCAGAGTCATCATTGTGTTCAGAAATGCCTGAGGGAGCTGCACAGCTGAGATATTTTTACAGTCATGGAGGAGAGGTCTGGAGTACTAAGGAGACAAGCTCACAAATGCCACGACATAGTGAGGGCTGAACATATTACCCAGGATAGGATTCAGGATACCTGGGCTTTTATCTAGGCTCTGCCATCAACACCCTGCATGTCCTTGGGCAAGTAACTCCACATGCCTTCTGAAGCACTCAGGAACACTCCTTCTGGAACTAAGTGTTTCCATCTTCACAATGGGAAAGGTTCAGACCAGAAGAACTTTCTCATTCTTACAGTCTACCTTCTCCTCTGGAAGACCCAGGGAGCTTCCTGAAAGAATCATTTAAAGGAACATCAAACTGCTCAAGTCTTCAGTAAACAGTATTAAAAGAGAATTTACATCTTAAGATTCTTTGAACTGCTTGCCTCAAAATACCCCTGCTGTATCTACAAATCCTAAGCTATTAAAAAAGATCACTACTAAATATTTTTTGCTGGTTATATATATACATTTTTTAAAAAATTTCTGTGTGCAGATAGTGTAATCTATAATTTTTATTTATTCATCTTTTTCGCTGAATTTTTTATGACATAGTTTTCATACTCTCCATAACCTTAAAATGGAAAGTAACCATTCTTGAAGAGATTTGCTTAGCTTATGAAAAGTCTTACATAAAAGTGATAAATGCTAGTGTCTTTGTTCTCTGTTACTTGAACAAATCTCTTTGTTAAAGTTGGCTGGAAAACTGAATTAGTAACTAAAGACACGGAATGGATTTTTTTTGGTCCCTATATTTTAAGAGAAAATGACTCCTGATTGTTTTTCTCCTTAGCAATTTCAACCTGTAAAACACTGACAAAATCTCCTCAAACAGAACTTGAAAACCTCCCATTATTGAAGGGGAGGAAAAAAAAAAAAACCCTCATAGAGGTAATACTTCCTCAAACCACAGCAATTTTTGCGTAAGAAGAAAACAAAAAATTTTATTCAAGAAATTTTTTAAATCTTTTTAATATCATAATGCTTTGAAAAGTATATCTTAACTATGAATATGGTATAAACCATTTAGGTTTTGTGTAGGAAACAATTGAGATATTTAATTTATACCAATGGAATCCAAAGAAGTTTTAGTGCATATTTTCAGAAATATATTTCCTTGCCTTAAAAAAATAACATTTCATCTGAAAATATTATTATAGTACTAAACGTTATGGGTAGAAAATGTCAGTTTCCAAAATACTTATGGCTAGGACAAAGGTAGTGGCTTTCAAAGAAAGGCTGCCATCTTCATTCTTTCTCAGTTCCTACAACAAAGTAGGCTTCATTCAGGCAATAGAAAAAGGGATATTTGAATTGACAATTTCTGACAGCAGTTGAGGGTATCTGTGGCACTCTTAAGACAATATGATGAGTATCAAGGTGGGAAGCTGGAGCTTGATCCCTATGGACAACAAGCCAATGTGCTGCAGCAGACAAAGGAGCCAACACAGTACTTTACACCCACAGGAGAGCTCTTGGAAGCCAGCTAACATAAAAGCAAATGCAAACTCAAAATAGCCCATATTATCCTATTTTTGTAAAAAAAAAAAAAAAAACCTTAGTGCACCTGTACCTTGAATACTGCAAGCACTTCTGGTCATCACATTTCAAGAATGAGTACTGGAGAAGGTCCAGAGAGAAAAAAAATAAACACTGAAGGAATATGAAAGCCAACTTAATATAATGCTACCTTGGTGATGTGGGAGTAAAAGCAAAAAAAAAGAGTAAGGTAACATTAAAAATATAATGATTTGAGGATAATTAAAACATAATTTGAGGTAAACATAAGAGACAATGATATAAATTAATAAAGCAGACAAGTACATTATATAAGACATAACAATATGGAATTTCTTATGTGGCACTTACATGATTATAATCTTAGGAAAAGTATAGTTTTAAGATGAGCTTTGGAACATTCATGAGTAGAAGGATATAAAAGAAGACATGATATTTTAAACAGGGGACCATGTAATTTATTATGCAAATAGGGACAACTCTGTGAATAAAAAGAAAGTGAGAAAGAAGTATTTAGATACAAGTGTAAACCAGAAGGGTCAAACTGGGAAGTTAGCTCACATTATAATTAAGAAATATTTTCTTTGATTTTTTTTTTTTTTTGGTCTTTTTAGGGCTGCACCCAGAGCATATGGAAGTTCCCAGGCCAGGGGTCAAATTGGACTTGTAGCCGCCTACACCACAGCCACAGCAACGTGGGATCAGAGCCTCATCTGTGACCTATACCACAGATCCTTAACCCACTGAGCAAGGCAAGGGTTGAACCTGCATCCTCATGGATAGTAACCAGGTTCATTACAGCTGAGCCACAATAGGAACTCCCACAGTTTTTGAAGTTAATGTAAGGAACAAAATGTATCTGACCTTCTACAATAGAATAATGTCCTTGCTGCTACTGTTAAAATGAATTCTGATTTTAAATGCAAATGTCAGAGACTGTTACCTGAGAAATGTTTTTTAAGATGAAATGCTGCTAAGCCATATATCCCCTCACTTAGGAACATAGATTTTGAAATTCCAAATGGAGTTAAAATGCGGATTTTAACTTCTTGGATCTTGTGTCTTCCTAGGGAAACCTCCTTCTTTGCAATCTCTTTAAAGGGAAATTTGATATAGACTTTTATTAGATATACTTCCTCTTTTCTAATTTATATTAGACTATAGATCTAATTTATCTTTGAAGCTTCAAGTCTCCTTTAAAGTATGTTCCTCTGCTCTTTTATTTCTCCATACTTCTTTGCCTGTGCCACTCCAGCACTGTAGCTATTTCCTGAGCTACTATCCTTTGTTCATTTTAAGTATCCTGTAATTTTTCTATACATTGCTCTTCTTTCTTGAACCATGCTTAATAACCAAGTTACCCCAGAAGAAGTACTCTGTAAACATTTGGGTCTTGACAATGTTGTGAAGCCACCTGGCTTTCTCTGTCTTTCCAGTAGATATTCTATTTCCAATGTGATAATGTTACCTATTGCCTTTTATTTTTAAGTAATATGTTTTTGGAGTTCCCGTCGTGGCACAGTGGTTAACGAATCCGACTAGGAACCATGAGGTTGTGGGTTCGATCCCTGGCCTTGCTCAGTGAGTTAAGGATCTGGCATTGCTGTGAGCTGTGGTGTAGGTTGCAGATGCGGCTCAGATCCCGCATTGCTGTGGCTCTGGTGTAGACCAGCGGCCACAGCTCAGATTAGACCCCTAGCCTGGGAACCTCCATATGTCATGGGAGCGGCCCTAGAAAAGGCAAAAAGACAAAAAAAAAGTAATATGTTTATGAGAGTAAAGTCATAATATTGAATGGGATAGTCACAAGGATAATTACCATAGGGTGGGTGCGGAAGGACTTAGGATGATGCCAAGGTAGACAAGCCCAGTATTTCTGGACTATTGCCTGGACGTTGGATAAAAGTCAAGGCTTACAGCTCTAAGATTAAAATTTCCTCATTATCAAGACCTCACAGAAAAAATAATTAGTTTGAGTAAAAATGTTAAATCTGCCAATACCTGTAAGAGCTGTAAAGAGCATTTGCACTAAATTAGGCCTTACAATGAACCAAAATAAAATAATTAAGTTCAAAGGTTTTGGACAGAGTCTCCAACAAAACCCGCACCATTTATTTGGGTCTCCATATTCCATTCCCTCTCTTATTCCCCAATACTTCCAGATCAGGAGCCAGATTATGGAGTCTCTTATATAGCCTAATTAAAGCAATCTCCCTACTTAATGTAAACCCTGAACCAATAATACAAAAAGTTAAACATATACAAATCAAAATATCACTTTTTTTTATTGATACTATCTATGGTGAAGGATGAGGCTTGACAAGATGGCTAAAAACCAAGAGATAGGACTCCCTAGCCAGAAATAAAAAAGGGAACTTTATTAATTTTCTATTTCTGCATAAAATTATCAGAAACTTAGTAGCTTAAAGCAACATACATTTATAATCTCACAGTTTCTGTAGATCAGGAATCAGAGATCACTTAGCTGGCTCCTTGGCTAAGATCCTATGGCTGTCAGCCATGCTGCATTTTCAGCTAGAGGCTTGGCCAGGGAAGAATTTCCTTCCTAGCTCATTCATTTGTGGTAGCATTCATTTTCTTGCAGGCTTATAACTGTGGGTTCTAGTTTTTTACCAGCTATTGACTAGAGGCGGACCTCAGGTCTTAGAGGTCACTGCAGTTTCCTGATTCTTGGTCTTCTCCATAACAAGTTTAGAATATGACTTGCTCTTTTCTTCTTGAAGACCAGTAGGAAAATCTCTCATTCCAGTCTGTTAAGTCAGAGTCTTATATAATGCATTGCATTTAGAGGAATGGTATCTCATCATTATGCTATATTCTATTTGTTAAAAGCAAGTTACAGATTCTGCCCAGAATCAAGAGGAGGGGAATATACAAAGGGTATGACTCAGTGAGGTCCCCTCAGGGTGTGCCTATCACAGAATTTATGATTATGTACCTGCTTCATGTTATCAATAAGGCAAAACAGACTTAAAAGAAGCAAACTAACTAAAATAACTTTTCCAGAAGCATATTCATGGTCCTGAAGATTGGTGAAAAATTCTTCTCTGGAGCTTCATTAAGATTATATGGGCCATTGTTGTTATGTTGCCCCAGTAATATCTATCAACTTGGCTAGGCTATTTTTACCAATTAGCCAATCAAACACTCACCTAGGTGTCAACTTTAAGTTAGGTAGATCATCCTAGGTAATCTGAAAGTTCTTGATTAAATCAATTTAAAGGTTTTATGAGTAGAACCAAGACCTCCCTGAGGAAGAAGAACTCTATTTACAGATAGCATCCTCAATTCATGTCTGAAAGTTTCATCATGCCCTTCCTAATGGCTTGCCCTATGGGTTTCAGACTTGTCTTTGTCTCCATAATCATGTAAGCCCGAGTCCTCATAATCAGTGTATATATGAAATCTACCACAAATTATGTTTCTCTGGTGAACCCTTAGTAAATTAGATTCTGAAAGACATTTGATATAATTACAGTACAATCTTAATGTAATCTTAATGTAGCTTAATATAAATACATGCCATAACATCACAGAAAAATTTATTTGAAATTTTATTCCAAAAATTTGTAAAGTGTTTTAAAACCAGTTTCAAAATGAAGTACACATAGAGAATTGTAACCCTATATTTGTGCACTACACTTTTGTCCCTTACTGATTATGGACAGAGCAACAAATCTAAGAAATTCAGCCACCTCAGGCCCTGTGCGGTCCTCCCAAGAGATGAAAAAAACAAAAAACAAAAACAAAACCCATATCTCCGCATAATTTTGATCTAGTGAGCCGTGAAACACTGGCATAGCAGTCCGTGTCATACCAAAATAATTTGATCTAGACACACCATTATTTTGCGGATTTACTTAATTCAAAAATAGACTTTAGAGTAAGAATGAATAGTCTACATAACCATCAGACAATTAGCAGTAAATAGTTATGTTTTCTTAACAAAAGTCTTAACAAGGATGCATATTTTAGTCTACTTCAAAGACATATTTATTAAGTACCAAAGATTATAGCCATAATAACTCAATTCCTGACTTGAAAATGCAATAATATATTGCCTAATTTTGAGAAATGTAAATACCAGGGAGCCACTTAAGATTATTCAGGGCAAAATATATTCCTAGACAGCAGAATGAGGTGTTTTACGTTGCTTTTTTAGGTTGTTCTATATAATATTATAGTGATGAACCAGTTTAAAAAATGAGACTCCTACTGAAAAGTGTGATTATAGACTTAGCATGGTAAATTTTAGTTTACCAAGATCCTGAAAGGTAAAAATAACTGATTTTGGGAGAAGAGGTATAGATTATGTTGTAATGGTTCGCAAAAGAGTAAGACATCCAAAAATACTGGATGTCAAAAATTCTGTCTATAATGCAAAGATAAAAACTAAAAGAACTTGGATTTCTAGGTTGAAAAAAGAAGCTTAAGAAAATGAGATTTTTCAAACATAGATGATTGTGAGAATGAGGTTGCCTTTGGAAGAAAACATCAAAAGGGAAAACGCTGGTGGTAATGTAATGTGGAAGATAGGTTCTTAAGTATGTAGCACTTGTAGGACCTCGAGGTGGACACATTAAACAAAGATCTAGAATCAAAGGCCATTTTCTTAAGACAGTTTCTGGAGATTTATCCATGGATGTATTATTTAAATACAGACTAAATCTGGTTGAAAGAAATCAGAAGAATCCAGAGATGGAGGCACAGCATCAAGGCAAAATAAAGTTCAAAAGTCCACAGAAGAAAAATAATTGCATCTTGCATCCAGGGAAATAAATAAGGCAAAAACCACAAGTGGTCCATGATTCTGAGAGTAAGTCTGTCTGCCTTACACAGAGAAATTCATGTAATCTGTATTTAAGCATAATCTGATAATTTCTTGATTATGGTGAATGCAGGACAGTGACAACTTTTATATTCAACCTAAATTCATCAGGTAAAAACACATCACATAAGAATGATTAAAAGCAAACACAAGGAAAAAAATTGCAAGGAGCCTAGGCTTATTGTTCTAACTGGTCATAATAAATGCACATATTGTGAATACATTGTAGAAACTTTATAATCTAGATTTAGGTCCTTAAAAATGCCCATCAAGGTGAAAGAGAGAGGCTGGTAATGAAATGACAACTCACTAGCATAGGAATTAAATAATTTTAGCCTATTCAATTAATATATTATATACATTTACATAATTATCATTTAAACATTATTTTATTTTATTATTTTTTTTTTTGACTTTTTGTCTTTCTAGGGCCACACCTGCTGCATGTGGAGGTTCCCAGGCTAGGTCCAATCAGAGCTGTACCGCCAGCCTACACCAGAGCCACAACAACGCAGGATCTGAGACACGTCTGCCTGCGAACTACACCACAGCTCATGGCAACAACCAGATCCCTAACCCAGTGAGTGAGGCCAGGGATCGAACCCCCATCCTCATGGATGCTAGTCGGGTTCGTCAATGGCTGAGCCATGACGGGAACTCCAATACACTAAATTTTTTATTTTATTTTTTTGTCTTTTTGCCATTTCTTGGGCTGCTCCTGCGGCATATGGAAGTTCCCAGGCTAGGGTTCAAATCGGAGCTGTAGCTGCCAGCCTACGCCAGGGCCACAGCAACTCGGGATCCGAACCGTGTCTGTGACCTACACCACAGCTCACCGCAATGCCAGATCATTAACCCACTGAGCAAGGGCAGGGATGGAACCCACAACCTCATGGTTCCTAGTCGGATTTGTTAACCACTGCACCATGATGGGAACTCCTACACTATATTTTAAACAGAAAGTATCTCCCAGGCACTGAAATGTAAACAAAAAAAGAGATGGTCCTTGCTCTCAAAGGTTTTTAAGAAGATAACACATATAGATAGGTAGTTAGTATTTACTATGGAAATCACAGTGATAGAAATGGGTAAATATGAGGAGGGTTTCTAGGAATAGTTTAAATCTGACCTGAAACATTAAGATGTAATAGAAATTAGATAATATTTTGGTGGATAAACTATTCTAGATACAATACAAAAGCAAACACTGGAAGATCAGAAATGACTAGGAATATAGTGATTAGAGCATCTTATAATTCCTAGCACTTAAGAATAAAGGCTACAGATAGATCTGGAAAAGCAAATAGGGGCTAGAATGATATGCTAAAAGATTTGATGTTTATCCTGGGGTCCACCTGGAAGAGCACATCTGCAGGGTATTAATAGATATTATAAATAAATAAAATGGGTTTGTTGTTAAGTAAATTTGAAAAATACAAATTAAGATTAATCAGGTATTCTTTGAGTGTGTGTGTGCGTGTGTGTATATATATATATATATATATATATATATATATATATATATGCTTTGTTAATTACCAAACTTAAATGATTCATAAACTCATTTGTTCAAAGTGGTTTTTCATAAGAGGTATCCCACAGGAGTAGGAGCCCATCAGAAGTTATAGGAAACACTGAAGCTTTCATAAGTGGAAGTAACGAGACCAGACTAGCAATTTAGAAATAATTCTCTGATAAATTTTGTAAGGGCTTAGTTAGAGGTTAAAATATATAGGTACAGGAAGTCCAGTTAATTGGCCCAAACTAGCAAGAAATAATTGAAGTAGAACAAAAGCAGTAAAGCAAGAGAGGAACAACCGAATGATGTTAAGGAATTGGAAGCCCTAGGATTTGTTTCTGGATGAATAGCTAAGGTGAAAAAAATAAATCAGTTGCTTCTTGTTTTCTAAGAAAGTGATGGATTGCCAAATAAAATTACAGAATCTTTTGAGAGAGAAATGATGAGTTAGGATTTGGAAACATAGCATATGAGGTGTTTCTGTAAACACCACTGGTAATGTCCAACAAACCATATTTACCTAAATCTGAAGCTCATGGGAAAATTTTTTCAAGAGGGGATTTGTAAAATCAGTAGCTTTGTGTGGAACTTCACACAAAAAAATGTCATCTGTAATATCCCTTTATTTTTATGCTCCCATTAACACAATGATATTATCAATTTTCTCATGCACAGTTCTTTAGATCACATATCTGCCTATGCTTATTCAGCACACACACATGCACACGCATGAGTATACACACACATGCATGTATCCCTTCAATTTGTACCAGTGGTAAATATTCCACCTAGAAATTGGCACTCAGGATAAAGTAAGTTATGCTTCAGTCCTTCAGTAAGAATCCAAAAATTACAGTGAGTTAAAACAGGCAGGAGTTCCCGTCTTGGCGCAGTGGTTAAAGAATCCGGCTAGGAACCATGAGGTTGCGGCTCGGCCCCTGCCCTTGCTCAGTGGGTTAACGTTTCCGCATTGCGGTGAGCTGTGGTGTAGGTCGCAGACGCGGGTCGGATCCCGCGTTGCTGTGGCTTTGGCGTAGGCTGGTGGCTACAGCTCCGATTAGACCCCTAGCCTGGGAACCTCCATATGCCGCGGAAGCGGCCCAAAGAAATAGCAAAAAGACAAAACAAACAAACAAACAAAAAAACAGGCAAATATATTGTTCTGGGCAATTCTCCGAGAGCATGATTTCCCAGGTGGTGACTTTTCATGTCAAAGTCTTCTAATGTTATGGATATCTATACCAATATCTGCTTTCATAATTATGGTGTCTTGTGAAAAAGAGCCCAGGGGTTCACCAACTGGCTTTTACATGCTAAATCCACATAAATTGAACTAAACTTCTTCTTAAAAAGCAATTCACTGAACTCTCTGTAATCTCAAGGTGATGGGAAAATACTAAAAATAAAAGAACCTAGTATGCTGGTAATCATCAATGGACCCCATTCTAAATTAATTAACGAATCAGCCAATTTTTATATAGGTCTATCATTGTCACAGCACTGTGATAATTACTCTATATCTAATAAGATGGAATTTTAGCTAATACAAAACTTTCCCAATTATTCTCTAAAATGCCAAAGATATAAAGAATTAATAATAGAAAGAAGAAAAGGTAACCTCTGTAGTTTATTTTAGAGAATATATTCCCTATGCTGCCTCCTCATCTCTGACTACTTAGTGAAAGAGAGAAGTGTGAGAGCATCTAGAGTGTTACCTGGGGTGGGATTTTAGACAAAAATATGTTAAAAATTATTGTCCATAGGATGTTCTAAGTCATGTTAGTAGTATCACAAATGCCTGATGGTAATAATAATAAATAAAAATAAGCACCTGCCATAATAAAAAATAACACAACTGCCATGTTCCAAATATTCTTTCAATCACTCATGAATGTCACAATCCACTCTAGAAGACAGATCTTGCTTGATGTCATTATAAATGAAACTAGACATTCTGTGTGGCTGCAAATAATTTTTCAAATGCTACAATTAACATAATATATATATATAATTATTTTATATTTGGAGAATAAACCACCAAAATGAGTAAGCTTTTAATTTTTTTTCTCCTATGTTCTGCCACTGCAAGGAAAAAGCCAATAGAATCATTATGAAACACATTGACTCTTTTAGGGAAGATTAACAAATTTTGCATCTAGAGATTCCTCCTTTGGCCTTAGTTTCTGTATTTCGCAGAATTATTTTAATTTTAGGAAACCAGTATTTTAAAGCGTAATGTGTCCTCATGTGATTTCTCAAATGAGAGTTTTTAAAATATCACTTTGTAATAATAAAAATATATTCATGGACTGGAATTACTACACTGTTTATAACTATTCCCTTGGTGTGAATTACTTTGTAACAATTCAAAGCCTACTCACTTGGCTTAATTAAAGTGTTCCCATTCTTACAAAGTGCATAAGTGAAGTAGAATTATTTTAAAATATGTCATTTTTGGGGAAAGAGTCTAATTAGAATTTGATTTAGCGGAACAGAAAAATGAATTTAGCTATGGGCTGCAGAGCTGAGAACCAATGGAAATGTTGGGAAAGGTGAAATTATGAAGTTATAAAAAGAAAATCCTTTTTGACTCTAAGCATGCTTCCTGAATTATTAGGGACAGAATAACACTAAGTCTTCTAGTTTTCCTTTGTAGCTTTGGGGGCTTTTGTTTATTTATTCTTCATACAACAAAGTCACAATGATGGCAAGTGAAGAATCTTCAACATGTGAACAACAGGTTTAAAATAATGCTGTTGGATTCCCGTCGTTGCTCAGTGGTTAACGAATCTGACTAGGAACCATGAGGTTGCGTGTTCGATCCCTGCCCTTGCTCAGTGGGTTAATGATCTGGCGTTGTGGTGAGCCGTGGTGTAGGTCGCAGATGTGGCTCGGATCCTGCGTTGCTGTGGCTCTGGCGTAGGCCAGCGGCTACAGCTCCGATTAGACCCCTAGCCTGGGAACCTCCAAATGCCACGGGAACGGCCCAAGAAATGGCAAAAAAAAAAGGCAATAAAATAATGCTGTAGATTTAAAAATCTTAGTAAGCATGATACACCATTGAAGATCATTTTAAATGCTCTTTCTTAAGGTAATGAATCTTTGTTAAAAAATCATTTTTATCTTTAAATTTGTGCGCAGTATATAGGAAATATATGATCACTTGGAAGTGACAGAGAAAAATTATCCTTTTTTTTTTTCCCCTAAATATCTTCCTTAGGTAAGAATTGGAAATCTGGAATATCACATTAACCTTAAAAGACTGCTCGTTTTAATGATAACTATAGTTCAGTGTTTCACAAAGAAATATATATTTGATTATAAAATATAAGTCTTTATGACATCATAATGTTCAAGTTATTTCTAGAATAAGAAACCCATTAGCCAAAAATGTAGTTATGTCATTGAAGCACATATCCAATTCTTATTATCCATTCATCATTCAAAAATAAGGCAAAACAATGCTTAAGTGTTTTAGTCATAATTTTGTGGAAACACAGATTTCTATACTACTTATAAATATAAATTTGGAGAAACCCATTTAAGACTAATAGCAGATCATTTTTTAAAAGGAAGTCCAAGCTAGATTAGCTATTTTATGTAATTTATTCACTTCTTCATATATATGATTGCACTTCACTTGCAATAAGAGAACAATCCATAGATATCAAAACAATAAATAATTTTCCTAGACACCAAATACCCTTCCCTCTTTCTAGCATAATATACATTCACTTTGAAAGGGCATAATTTTCTAGACATGTGAAAATTAGGTAAAATTTTTAAGCATTATAATATGCATATTGTAATGAACCTTTGCTGTTTTTATCATGACTTCAATATAATCAAATGTTTGTTATACATCTGAGATTCCAGAAACAGAACTGAGAAAATGATAAGAATTAAAGATACATGAAATATGAAATCCTTAATCATTATTCACACATTTTATGGCCAGTCTATACTTTCTCAATGAGTTTGAGATGATGACTAGTGGAAAATAGTCAACTAATTAAATTTCAGACTTTCAAAAAGGTCAAAATAGTATAGCATACTACTATACTTCACAGAATAAATGGAGCATGCAAATGCCAATACTTCATTCTGGTGACAAAAACTAGAAAAAAAAAGTGAAAGGAAATTGAGCAAAATTGTCTGCTTCAGATGTGGCAGTCAAAATTTAGCTAGAATTCTAACTGCATAGTGAGCTACTTGCTATAAAATAGCAAAAGTTTCTTATGTTCTTACACTTATTTCTTAAAAGTTACTTGGTTGAACTTCATGAATATAATTTAAACAACTACCAACTAAAAATATAAATGTGTTATTGATTACAAAGTATAATCTGTATATAAAACTATAAATATGAGACAAAATCTCCCTTAGCCACACATCTGATATCCTTTTCTGAAAGCTTTCTTTAACAATGTGGTGAATTTCCATGTTCTGTCTGTTAATGAACAACCACATCTTATCAGTATGGTCAGGTAGGACAAAACAGCCAACACAAATAGCACATCAAAAAACAATGCTAATATTATAAAATGTGCATGGCTATACACACATTTTATGCCTTGTACATGCACATAATTCTTAGTAATACTCATGTTTTTGATAGAAAAAAAAAAAAAACACTAGAACTAATGCTTCTTCTTTTGTGTATCTTGAAGCTTTCTTTCTATTCTCAAGCAACCTAAATACCATTCCTCACTCCATCCCACTCAAGCCTCAGTCTTTTTTCCAAATTCAACTGTCTAAAAAGCTGTTCTAATGACTGATGTTTCCTTTCTTTAAAATGTTTCCTTATAGTCGATCTCAACAAAATTATTTGTTGTAAGTAGCAAGTAAGATAATACATTTAGTGCACATATCACAGGACTTGAGAGAGACAAGGTGTTTTAAGAAACATGGCCTCTTATGGATATAGCTTTGAAGCCTGACCTACATTAGCTGTAAACTGCAATCTCACTCCTTCATAATTATGTGTTCTTCAGGATATTATACAACCTCTTCAACTAAACATCAGTTTCCACATGTATAGAATTAAGCAAATTATATAGTTATTGAGGTGGGTATATATAACTTTTCTATATACTAAACATTTAATACATAATCACTGCTCAGTAAAGATTCACTTCCCCTTTACCATTTTCAGTATAACTCTGCTTTTAATTTAATAATTGCAAATGGCTGAACTTTCTCGAGATCCTCCATTTATACAGAACCAAGGCAAAATTCAATTTATTAATTTCTATTCCTGCTAAAACAAAATACTATATGCTTGCTGGCTTGAAATAACACAAATCTATTATCTTACAATTCTATAGGCCAGATGTCTAACACAGTAGTCACTGGGCTAAGATCAAAACATCTGAGTGTTGTGTTCCCCTCCAGGAGCTCTAGGATAGAATCTGTTGTTACACTCAGTTATTTTTGTAAAAGCAGAGGTTTGTTGCTTGCTGTCATAAACTATAGGCCAGTCTTAGTTTTTTTCTTTTTTTTCTTTTTTTCTTTTTTTTTTTTTTGGCCACTCCCCTGGCATATGGAGCTCCCAGGCCAAGGATCAGACTCAGGCCAAGGTTGCGACACAAGCCACAGCTGGGATCCCAATCCACTGTGCTGGGCCAGGGACTGAACCCATGTCCCAGCGCTCCCAAGACACCACCAAACCCACTGAGTCATAGCCAGAACTCCACGATACTAGCTTTTGAAAGCGACCTCACCCCCTCGGTTTGTGCCCCACTTTCATCCTTTGTTCCAACCAGTAGTGTGAGGTCAAATGCTTTTCATTTCTCATCTCCTCAGATTTTAAGGACGTGTGTGAACAGATTAGTCCTACCTAGATAATCTTATCAAGATTTATAACCTTAATTACACATTCAAATTCCTTTTCACAATGTTCAGTAACATGTTCACACTTGCCTGAGATTAGAAAAGTTGTTCAGGAGTACCCATTGTGGCACAGCGGAAATGAATCCAACTAGGAAACATGAGGTTTTGTGTTCAATCCCTAGCTTCCCTCAGTGGGTTAATGATCCGGCGTTGCTGTGAGCTGTAGTGTAGGTCACAGATGAAGCTTGGATCTGGCATTGCCGTGGCTGTGGGGTAGGCCAGCAGCTGTAGCTCCGATTCAACCCTAGCCTGTGAACCTCCATTAGCCCTGGGTACAGCCCTTAAAAAAAATAAAATAAAATAAAAAATAAAACTTGTTCATCTATGAGGGGCCATTATTCTGCCATCCACATCCTGTGTGGGCAGATGTTATGGGACTTGTCTTTTGGACACATTATATTCAAAAAAGCACATGGTTTCTACTATGCCAGTCCTAATTATTAGGAGTCAATCCTATCTAAGAATTTCCCAGAAGGGCTACCAACAGAGGGACATATTTTTCTATCAAATAATGGGTTAGGAGTTCCCATTGTGGCTCAGGGAAATGAACCCAACTAGTACCCATGAGGATGTGTGCAATCCCTGGCCCCACTCAGTGGGTTAAAGATACAGCATTGCTGTGAGCTGCAATGTAGTTGGCAGATGTGGCTTCAATCTGGTGTTGCTGTGGCTATGGCATAAGCCGACAGCTGCTACTCTGATTCAACCCATAGCCTGGGAACTTCCATGTGCCAGGGGTGCAGCCCTAAAAAGACAAAAGAAAATAAATAAATAAATAATGGGTTAAGCTACAATGCTGACTCACAGAATTGGATTCAAATGGGCACTGAAAATCTTCTTTGTTCTTCCTTCCCTGAATCACCTACAATTCACTTTTGTTTGAAGATGCCCTGTAATTTACCACTTACAATGATTTACTACCTTATCTTAACTTCATTTGCTTCTGGGCACAATTAGCATGGTAAAGTTTATATAAATTTATTATGTTCTAAACTGAACCATCAGCCTAAAATTGCTACATGTTGTTTATTTTATCCAATTTAAAGGATAATTATCAGGTATTTCTTTACATCTAACTTTTAATAAGTTTCATATCTATTTCATATCTCAATATTACTATTAATCAAAAATAGTATTTGACATTTCTATATTCTGCTCATCCTATTGTTATTTTGAGAAAGTCATCATAGTTTCAATTTTTTTTTTCCTCACTGAAATTTGATATCAGAAATGAATTTATCTGGAATTTTTCTTTTAATCCTTATTTCTTCAATTCTCTTTTTCTTTTTACTTGAAGAGCAGTGTCTCTGACATTAAGTAACTGAATTTGAGTCCTACTCTTACCTACTCTTACCACCCTGAACTATTCAGTTTGGTTAGCTCATTTTTGATCCTTTTGATTTCTTCTTCACTTGTCTCCTTTTCCTCATGTTTACAATTCCATTATTAAGTTTGCTCCCCTACTATACCTCTGATTATTTTATCACATATGTTTTCATGTAATCTTGTAGTTGTCCTAGAGTTCCCCATAACTGCTACATGGGATGGGTATCCAGTAGCTATTTACGTGGATATGTGTTTAAAATTTACTCAGATTCAACTTGATATTGAGATAGTTGCTATAAAATAGCACTGTAAACCCAGAATTTTAATATACAAATCTGTGTGTGTGTGTGTGTTTGTGTATAGCATAATCAGTACCATTTTGCCCTCTAAATACCATTGTCCAGTAAAAGGAATCATTACTCCCTAGAGAAGTGAATGACTTCAGGACAGAGGAAATACAATAATAACCAGAACATTTTATGTTCCCAGAAAATAAAAAGTGTTCAAAGAAAGTTAGGGGCTTGCTGAAAGATCATAGAAACCAATCTCTGAAGAATCTCCTAGTGGTAAATGCAGCAAAATGAATTAGAACAGCAAAATAAATGGAAGGATTAGATTTTAACTTCTCGAAGAAAATAAATATTCATAAAATCATATTGTCAAAATGTCTATTAAATAAATATATGGAGGATAACAAACTGATCTTTCTTAGAGTACAATTCAAACAGATAAAGAAGGCAAGAGGAAACTAGAAAACCACCATTAGGCAAAAACCACAATAATTAATCTTAAAAACAAGATTCACTGATAAATGCTAAAATTATTAGGCAAAATATAAAGAGAATGAAGATTTCATAGTATCAAAGTATCTCCCCAATATATTGATCAAGTCAAGGGTAAAGATAGTAATTTTAACATGGAGAAACCTAGAAGAAACCATCTTGAACAAGTGATTGAGTTTAACAACATCCGTAATGAAAGACGTTAACGTTCTGAACTACTTGATATGATTCAAAGATACAGCGTTATTTATATGGATTCCTTTAAAAAATGCATAACATCATTGCTATGATGAGAAATCATCAGACAAATTCAAATTCAGAGACATTCGACAAAACGATTGATCATTGCTCTTCAAGTGTCAACATGATGAAAGACAGAGAAAGGCCATGAAAATCTTATAGGCTTAGAAGATACTAAAGAGAAAAAAACAACTGTAAGTAATATGAGTCCAGAAAAGAATCCTGAAACAGAAAAAGGACATTAGTAGAAAATCTGCTAAAATTTCATTAGGCCTGTAAAATAGTTAATTGTATTGTACCGACATTAATTTTCTGATTTTTGACAATTGTACTATGGCTGCATAAAATGCTGATATACAGAAAACAAAATAAAGGGATAAGAAAACATTTTGTGTGATTTTAGGCAGCTGTCATGTCTGTTTTAATTAAAAATAAACAGTTTAAAAATGTGTAATCTAGTAAATGTTTTTAGAAATGTGCAAAGGTACAAACTAATACATTACAGGTAATAATAATAAAATGGTAGTATTATTAACCACATAGTATTTAGCAATTATTAACTTTAGTGTTTTTATGGATTAGTTAATGAGTAATTCAAATGACCACAGTATATGATAAGTACTGTAGCCTACCACATTTTATATTTGAGGAAACTGAGGCACAGAGAGAGTGACTATTTTACTCAGTATTTTACTTTGAAACCAGGTGAAGCCCAAGCGTCTATTGACTATGCTGCATGGTCTGAAGCAATGTGCGCAAACTCAATAAAGATTTCATTAAGCTAACATTTGAACTGAAAGGTATATAATTAAATTACTAAACTTTGAGAAGTGGAGTTTAAAACGAGTAAGCATAATTTCAAAGAATGCATGCTGTAAGTTAAAAGCATATTTTGAATAATAAAAATAAAAATGAAGGCATTAATGAGAATATTTTCATGTTGGTTTCTATTTTACCTTATTATATTTCATTTTTCTATGCTTTTTAAAATATAGAATTATAGTTTTTCTTTTGGTTTAATGTTCCTACCTCCCAAATTTATATTATGGTCTCCCTGCCTTTCTCCATTTTTTTTTTCTTTCTCTTTTACCTACATTTCCTTAAAATACCATAGATTTTTACTTGCTCTACCTCCTTCAGTCCTTCTATTCCTTTTCATACCTGATATAACTTGCTCTTGCTGGGAGGATAATGTGCCTCAACACTGTACATTTCCTCACATCACAGCAGCTAACAGAATAAGCATTAATTTTCATCTTAAGTATCAATATAAATCTCACATTAATATAATTCTGAAATGTTCCAGTACAATTCTTATTCTTCCAGCAGGTCTCTTTCATAACCTCATAGCCATGATATGTTGAGGTAGTGACAAACAACAGTGTCAAACTCTGCAGTGGCTCTTATTCCCTCCCATGTCCTCCCTTTATCAGCCTCTCTGGAATAAAAAATGACAAAATTCACTGCTAAGAACCTTATAAAATTTACATTGCATTTTCAAATGTAGAATAATAGTTCTTGTGGAAGGGGGGGACAAAAGTAAGAATTAGCTTTCACTTTACTAGCTCAGAGACCATGAGTATTTCACATTGTTGAGCTGTTATACCAAAGGAGTGCAATTACCAAGCCTGAAAATCAAAATAATTAGCCCTGATACAAAATTACAGATAAGGCTACACATCACACTAGTCCAAAAAAATCTTTTTCGCTAAATTACTCAAGAGTTTGGGAGTAAATGAAACTGATTTCTCTTGAGTAAGTTCAAGACTAATTTCTCCTCATCTCCATGGGTATGAATCAATAGACACCTTTTTTCTTTTTCCAGCTTTATTGGGTATCATTGACAAATAAAAATTATATATAAGATGTCCATATTGATGTTTTGATAAATGTATACATTTTAAAATAATTGTTATAATCAAGATAATTACAGACCCATCACTTTGCATAGTTACCATGTTTTGTTTTGTTTTGGGGGTGAGAAAATTTTAGCTCTATCCTCTTAGCAAATTTCAAAAATAGAATAACAGTATTATTAACTAGTCACCATGCTATATGTTAGATGTCCAAAACCTACTCATCCTGCATCACTGAAAATTTGTAAATTTTGACCAATATTTTCCCCTTATCCTAGTTCCTGGCAAATACAAATCTACTGTTTCTATGAGTGTGATCATTTTACCTTCCACATATAAGTGAGATCATGTAGTATCTGTCTTTCTGTGTTTGGTTTATTTCAATAAGCATAATGTCCTCCAGGTAAATCTAACAAATGGCAAGATTTTTTTTTTATTTTTTAAGGCTGAATAATATTCCATATAAACAGGCAGCTTATTTTATTTATTTATATTTTGGTTTTTTAGGGCCACACCCATGACGCATGGATGTTCCCAGGCTAGGGGTTGAATTGGAGCTTAAGCTGCCAGCCACAGCCACAGCCACAGCCATGCCAGATCCGAATCACATCTGGACCTATGCCACAGCTCAGGGCAATGCCGAATACTTAACCTACTGAGTGAGGCCAGGGATTGAACCCGCATCCTCACAGCTACTAGGCAGGTTTGTTACTGCTGAGCCACAATGGAAACTACTAAGTGAGCAACTTAAACTCATATGTTTGCTCAATATGTGTCCATCACCTTTGCTCCATTAGTCTCAAGGATATCTCCACAGCAGTCCACCATCCCTCACTTACTGGGCTTTCCCTTGGGCTTTCCCTTGACCAAACATGTATATAGACTCTTCACCAAAACTCTCTTCATTTGTTCCTTTTGACTATGCCATGTGTATCTCACTGTGTATCTTGCTCAATGTAATGCACAATTTTCTATTATAAAATACTAATAAAAGATAAATTCCTAACAAAAAAACAGAAAACTCTGTTTTCATAGCTAATTCACACAAGATATAATTTAATTTTTATTGTATGTTAATGGATTTTTCTTTTGCTATTTATTCAACAACTTTTATTGAAGCATCTATGAATTAGAGAAAACATGATATATATTGCTTATGATATGTTCACTTCTAAGAAGACTTATAATGTGTTTCTTAATATATTTTTTTTGTAATTCAGCTGATCCATGGAGGCTTATATGTGCATATCTCCTTTGCTATTTAAGTTTATATGAGGAGAAGTTGCTCTAATTGTAGTTAAGTTTTACGTGCTCCCTTCTAACCAGAAAGGTGGAAACAAGTAGGATGCTGGTTCATTCTGCCTTTGTGCTTTCACTTAATGGAAAAATAAAAGAATTTTCTAGGAAACTTAGGGAATGTGAAAATTATCAAGTTTCAGTACTCGCAACTGAAAACACACACAAAAATATCTATAGGAAACTGGAAAAAAATTCTTGGAAAAAAAAAAGTTTGTATTGGAGGGTAAATATATTTACAATTATTGAATGGATGAGATATTTGTGGAGTCATGGTTTCTCCCTCTAGTTGCTGGCTTTAGAAAAATTGATTGGTATATAACCACCAAAGGCAAGGTAAATTTCAGTTGGTCATAATAGTACACACAGCTACTAATTAACAAGACAGTAAAAATTATTAATCTAGCTTCAACACTTAATAGCTTTCTTACCTAAAACAGCTATCTTCTTTAATGATAGGACTTGAAACACGTAAAGAACACAGAACGTTGTCTGGATCATGGTAAATTCTATGAAAGTATTTGCTATTATTATTATCACTAAAAACTTGTGGTTAAAAAAAAAAAAGTCAAGCTCTCCTGCCTTCAACCTGGTCCATGATGTTTCCTATAAACCTTATAGTAATTAATCAGTTAATTTCTTCTTTTCCACAATTGCTCTTTCTAGTTTTCTAATACCCAGAAAGTTTTATCTCTCTACCAAAACTTTCCTTTTTTTTTTCTTTTTTTCAGATGAGACTACCACAAAAATCACATGTTAATATAAACCATTCAACTGGAACATCTTCAAATGTTATCCATTCATTTTTCTCCAATTTCTCTCTTAATAGAGGAAACATCTCATTCAAGATCGATATTTTCATCTAAATTTTGGATCTCATGCC
This sequence comes from Phacochoerus africanus, assembly GCF_016906955.1. Taxonomy (NCBI): domain Eukaryota; kingdom Metazoa; phylum Chordata; class Mammalia; order Artiodactyla; family Suidae; genus Phacochoerus; species Phacochoerus africanus. Next base: position 251,695,551 of record NC_062544.1, on the reverse strand, counting down.
TTTTATCCTATTAGGAATATTAGATGATCAATTAGATATTTTTAAACTATTTTCCACTCAATATTGCTCACTTTTTAAACATTATTTTCTCCACTCATCTTAAAAAAAAAAATTCCTGAACTCTACATCTCTCTCAGACTACCTTACTTTTTATAGCCAATCTCTAAAAAAAGTAACACAGAATATCATCATTCCTCATCTCTGCATTTTCTACTCACTCACTCCAATGTATCTTTTGTCTCTTTCCTTCCACTAAAAAAAATTATAGCTAAAGACATCAATGGCAACCATATCACTAAATCCATTGTATATGTCCAATTATTAGATCATTTCATCTCTCCCCAAATTGATCATATATAACTATTCCCTCTTTGTTAGAACTCTTCTCTCTTACTTTTGGGAAATCATTCTCTGATAATTTTTCCCTATATGTCCAACCATTCATCTTCATCTTGTTTATTTGTTTATTGGTTTGTTTTTAAATAATGTGATCCTCTAGCTAGCCATTAAAAGTTGGGTTTTTTCAAGTATAGATTGTAGACTGATTTAATGCTTTGATTTCTAGTCAATCTTTCCCTACTCACAGAGATTTAAGGTTTATATTCAAATAATTCCCAAACTTATCTTTTCAGTCATGACTTACTTTCTGCTCTATGCTTGTATACTTATCTATTAGTTTTTTTTCTAATTGTGTATCTATGTGCCCACCTCAGACTTACAATGTCCTAAAACATATTTATAACTTTCCATCCCCTCCACTCCTCATCTGGTACTCTCTCAGTGTTCCCAATATCAATGATGGTTCCCAAAACCATCCATCCATACATCAACCATCCATCCTACTTTCAGGAACCAGAAATCTACAAGTTATTTTATTCTTATTTTTCTCTTTCTATCAAATTCAGTCTTTCATACAATTAGTATTGATTGTGTATCTGCTCTTGGCCAGGTTCTGATCTTATTCTAAGGACATAGTAGGGGGGGGGGAGTCTGTACCATCATGGTGGATCATTTCAATTAGAGGGAATAGGAAGTAGGAAAGAAAAACAGTCAAGGAATAATGAAAAAGAATTTATCAGTTCATGATACTTGCTATGTAGAAAAATACAGCAGGTTATATTTGGGAGTGAATAATGAGGTGGCTATTTTATATTGGTTAATCAAGGATAGTTATTCTGATAAGGTGACTTTTAATCAGCTTTTGAAAGTTTTATGTTGACCTTCTCTAAATTCATTAGTTATTGTAACCTCTATTTCTGTCATCTTTATATCTAAAGTACAACGTTCCTCTCTTGGGCTCTACCATTAATGCATAGATTTCTTCTCATTTGCTTTGGACTTCTCTCATCCTATACTTTAAGCAGAAGTAAAAGTTATCTCTTCATAAAGGAAAAAAAATACAAATCTAGGCAAGTCTCTGGGGCTCCATACACAATATATCTGCCAGAAATGCTTTTTTATATTTCCAACTCACATGTTTAACTTCTAATTTTTCTTCATATTAAAACTCACATGAACTTTCTATACTCCTTTATGATTATCAAAACTGAAAGTTTACAATACAATTTTTTTCTTTTTTTTTTTCTTTTTAGGCCCACACCTGTATCATATGGAAGTCCCAGTCTAGGGGTCAAATAGAAGCTGCAGCTGTCAGCCAACACCACAGCACAGAAACACCAGATTCTTAACCCACCAAGTGAGGCCAGGGATTGAACTCATATACTCATGGATAGCAGTCAGGTTCCTTAAGGCCAAAACACAAGGGGAACTCTGACAATTTACATTTTTTTTTCCTTTTTGTCTTTTCAGGGCTGCACCCGCAGCATATGGAGGTTCCCAGGCTAGGAGTCAAATTACACCACAGCAGGCAATGTGGGAGCCAAGTTGCATCTGTGACCTTCACCACAGCTCACAGCAATGCCTGATCATTAACCTGCTGAGCAAGGCCAGGGATTGAATCTGCATCCTCATGGATACTAGTGGGGTTTGTTAACCACTGAGCCATGATGGGAACTCTGAAAACTTACATTTTTAATAATTTGCATATCCCTTGCCTTTTTTATAAGAATATACCTTCCAGATAGTAAATCACATTTAGATCACTATGGTATGAAATTTCCATCCCCTAATGCCATAGTTATCACATATGAGGCTTACGATAGATGTTTGTTGACAAAATAAAATGGCATTCATATTTTTGATAGGGGGTAGAATTTTTAAATTGAGGAACAATAATATCTGCTTTGTTATTTTTCCTGATGGATATACTTGCCTGGGATCATATTTTTTCTGTTAGATTATTTTAAGAAGTGCTTCCATTTCTTTCCTCTCATTGCTATTTTTTTTCTGATATATTTATCTTTTCTGAATGCATTTGAAGCCAAGGAAGCAGTATCATAGAAAACAGTGAAAACTGAAATTGCATTTATTGGTTCAGCATAATATCAGTTCATTTAAACCTTTTTTTTTGTAAAATGCTATTTGGTTTTGGTGGTTTAATCTTGTCAAGCATACAACTATATCTCATGTAGATGTGTTTATAATCAACAGGAAAAATATCCCTAAAAGGCCAGGTGCTACAGGTTCAGTAAAATGTAGTGAAAAGTGTCCAGATGAGGAAAATTCCGAAGAATGTTTCAAATGAAAACAAGCAGAATTAAAGGTCAACACTGCTTCAACATTACTTACTAAAATGGGAATTTTTAAAAAGAGAAAAGTTTCCAAATCTTGATGTGTTACACTTTCCAAAATAATATGTTTTTTATAACATAAAGAACAATAGACATTAACATTTGTTGAAGCTGAAATTACCCTTTAAGTTACTTAATTTTTCATCAAAAATTCAATATTGTCTAAACATTGTTTGAATATCCCTCAAAAACTATTGAATGCCTCATACATAATAGAATCAAATACCTGAAAAAGATAGATAGATAGGTTATAACAATATATTTATTAATAAAGAAAATGATTTTAATTATATATATCTGTCATCATTAATTATATAAAACAACAGGTAAAAATAATGCAGTTGCTTAGTACAATTTTACTGCTTGATAGGTAGGTGGTTTTTATATGGTCTATAATGCAAAAGAATTATTAAAAGCAACCAAAATTAAATCATAAAGAAAATATAATGTGTATTTCATTGCAAAATAGAAATGGGACATGGGTGGGACAGGGTTAGGATAGAGGAGGTTATGACAAATATGTATTGAATTTTAATTAGGTGCCATGCACTATGCTATTTGCAACACATGATATCCCATTCATGCTTTAGTAAAGGGAACTGATTCATGAGAATTCAAAGGAGGAATAGTGGGTGGACTGAAGAGAGAGGTATAGACATGCTCTGGGACAGCAGTCTTTAAGCTCTTAAGGAATCTGGTGACACTGAAGAAAGTCTCTTCTTATCAAGTATTCCACAAATGATTACCAACTAGCTGCCTTATGTCAGGCTCATTGCTAAGTGCTAGAATGAGTTGATGAGTAAAACATGATTTCTCCTCTCATAAATCATGTAGGAGGCAAACCCCAAGGAGACAGTTAAAAGACTTTATAAATTGAGAGAATGGTTGGAATAAACAATAGTCTCCCAATGAAATAACTGAATTGATACATAGAAATAAACAAACTCAGACAACCAAAGTTCACTGAAAGAACCCAGATGTGAAGTGAGAACAGTAGTTCTGTTTTTTTTTTTTTTTTTTTTTTTTTTTTTTTTTTTTTTTTTAAAGCAAGAATTGGAAGTAGTTTTAACCCCGGGATTGTTCACTCTACCCAGGGGCCAAGGGCTTCTCAATTGACACTTGAACACAGGGGAGCAGAGACAAAGTGGAAAACCTACAGAAACCTGTTATAAAACATCACATTCAAACAGAGTACACCTTCAGGGTTGATTCAACAAGAAATAAGCTGCACTGAGGTGGACGCAGAGGTGAAGTTTGACAACCTCAACTTTAGCAGAATAAATAAAAATTTCTTTGAAAAATCCAAAATCTTAAGATACCTCTACCACTAATTTTTCATCCCAGCATGCTACCTATGTTCCCTGAAAAACATCAAATATCAAAGGGAGCTTTAAAATTTAAAGTGGTCCTAGTTATTAGCGGCCTCCAGTAGGGGATAGCAGCAAATGCAAATCCTGACTGGAGAAACTCAATTCAAGGAATGCCTACAAATGTATCACAGATTAAGTTTCATTAAGAAAACAAGCAGTTTGCAAACAAACATAACACAAGTAACCAAGTCACTAATAAGTGAGAACCAGCATAAATGACAGATACCAGATAGGGTCCAAACATGTTGTAAATGTTGGAATGATTAGACACAAATTTAAAAATCAAACATAAAATGTATTAATTATGCTTAGTACATTTAAAGGAAAAAAGAAAACTTGACTACATTCATAGGAAAAAGAAGTATGAAAAATGACTAAGGAGGTTTTTTAAAAACCCAAATAAATATTCTAAAAAAAGTTATATCATAAAAACTAAACAATATCATAGTAATTAAAGTTAAAAATTCAATGGATAGGTTTAAAGATTAAAAACGATTAGGGGACGGGGAGTTCCCACTGTGGCTTAGTGGTTAACGAATCCGACTAGGAACCATGAGGTTGCAGGTTCAATCCCTGACTTTTCTCAGGGGGTTAAGGATCTGGCGTTGCTGTGAGCTGTGGTGTAGGTCACAGACGTGGCTCAGATCTCCCATCGCTGTGGCTCTGGCATAGCCCGGTGGCCACAGCTCTGATTAGGCCCCTAGCCTGGAAGTTCCTATGCCATGAGTGCAGCCCTAGAAAAGACCAAAAAAAAAAAAAAAAGGGAAAAGATTAGGGGAAATTTTCCAGGGCACAGTCTAGTGAGGCAAGAGATATTAGATGTGAAAACATGTGAAGAAATATATAAAATACTATGAGAAGATCCTACAGTCTCTTCATTCTATAGGAGAGAATGGCCCAGCAGAAAAGATAATGGTGAGAATTCTGGAAAGTGACAAAACACAAACATCTAAAGAGTCAAGAAAAACAATAAATCCCAATCAGATTAAGTTAAATAAAAATCAGCATATAGTTATATCATAGAGAAGGCCATATCTTAAAATTAGGGATTTTAAGATAAAAGGGAGCTGATTTTCCAAGTTAAGTTTTTTAGATTAAAATAAAAAAAGTTCCCAATCTCAATGAGTAGTGTAAAATTACAGTGGAAAGATTTTACCAATAGGCTGAAAGGATATGCCCGTCACTATACATTAGCAATGATGATATACTGTTACCCATGTTGTCATTATTTAAGCAAAATTATGTATCTGTACTTCTATGCCCCCACTTAGCTATACTATAAAATGGCCCAACATGAAAAATAAATGCTCCCACTCAGAAAGGGAAGAATAGAAGGTATGCAAAGCTACAGATATGGATCTATTCTAAAATCTCTTTGAGAAGTCATGGTCCTTCTAACATGTATTATTACTAGCTTCTGTTTTTATGATTTAGGAAGTAACCCCCTTGGGCACATTTTCCTCTAGAGCAGAAGTTAGTAAACTGCAGCCTTAGAGACAAATACAGCCCTTGAACAAATCTATTTTTAAACATAATTTTATTGGAACATAGCCACAATAACTGGTGCAAATATTGTTTATGACTGCTTTTGTGACAGAAATAAGTAGTTGCAACAGAAACCATATGACTTACAAAGCTAAAATATTTGTATGAGGCCCTTTACACAAGTTTACTGACCCCTACTTCACTGTCCTTTCATCTAGCTAAAATGGTTATTGGATAGTATTCTTTTTTCTTAGGAAACCACATGGCATTCTTAGCCCACTCTCTGCTTATAGGAGAAGGGGAGCCAAGGGTTATTTGAAGGCTTAAATAGTCACAGTAATTTTCATTCTAGATTCAAGGGGTCTTTAAGAGAACAATTGTGGGGGCTTGGGCTTTTTTGTTTGTTTTAGAAGAGAACTTCTGGATCTATTACAGAAGTAGGTCACAGGGAGTCTAATGATGAAATGCAATATGCAAGAACTTGGAAATGAAGATAAAGCACAGCTAAACCATTGTTTGAAAGAAAGAGATGACTGTGGAAGAAATGGGGGCTTATGAATTAAAAGTTCTTGCCCACAGGCAATTTATACAACTTAAGGGATTTACTGGATGCCTCTCCTTCAAAAGAATTTTCAGCTTTATCTTATGCATTAGTTGGTTTTCCATGACTGGAACTGCTCTAAATGTATGAAACCTTATTACTACCATTCCTTTCTATATGCAAAACTGTTTACTCTTTACCAAGCTCCTCACTCTCTTGAAATACACTGTTAAAAGTAATAAATAAAAAGCACACACTCACTACTCATATTCTATTGTTCAAACTCTTTTCCTAACATCCTCCTATGGAGGCTACCAGTTTACTAAATATTTTGCCACTGCAGAGACAAATCACTATTTTTCCTGACTTTGGTCCAAATTTCATCACTGTCCATTGCTCAATGGCTTTTCAGTTTTTCTTACAACACAGTGATACTAATCACTTATGCACTTATTTTCTTATCCAAAGCAATAATATATCCCTACCCAACTGTAACAGGAGCTGAGTAGTAAAGTTTTCTATATGTCAGAAGGAAATAAAAATTATTAGTGAGAATCACTAATATTTACCACAAATTAAAAAGCTTTATTCAAATGCAAAAATAATGTGTCCATAAAGAAGATTTTAAAAGACATTTCCAGGAAAACATTTTAAAAATAAAAGAAATGGAAAGAGTTTGAAGCTCGGTAAGGAAACTCTAAAGAATATATTTTAAGCAAAAGGAACATAACGCCAGAAAAAATATCCAGGATGTTTAATTTTAAGTAAATGAAGGCCAAGGAAAACGGGAAAATATTGGTAAGTCTAAACACATTGAAAGTATTTAATCAGTAACATTAATGCTGTATGTAGTTAAAATGAAAAGAGCAATACACAAATTATGCCAAACAACTATAGTAATATATGTCAGAATGTAGTGAAAGGAGATAATGATTTGTAAGACAATGTGTAGGAGTATAAATCTTTTCAGAAAATTTACACTATCAAATGTGAGGTATGCATGGGGTAATTTCTATGTTAACTAATATAATGATAGAAACAAAAAATATAACATCAAAAGTAGTTCAGGGAAAAAATGAAATAAAAATAATATTGAGTAGAGTGAAAGGAATCCATAGGAAGAATCAGACAGAGAAATGAAATAGTTGATGGAATATATACTTTATATTTACTTTTATATTTAATTCTGGTTTTTTATTCTCAATTATTTATGACTACCACAGTAATACTTATAATTTTATATATATATAGTCCTCATTCTCTCTCTCTCTTTATATATTTATCCATACAAATATCTATCTAGGTACATGACTGAGTGATGTGAAGTGAAAAGATTAACTGCTTTAAGGATATACTATTTGACTGAAAGTATTTCACTAAACTGATTAGAATACAAAAAAACTAAGTATCACAAAAATAAGTAGCAAAAGAACAAACCTAACCTAAAATAATAAATGCTCACTACTATGAAATCGATGTTTATGTTGCTGCAAAATTCATAAATTGAAATCTGAACATGCAGTACTTGGAGATGTAGTCTCTAGGGAAATAATTCTGTTAAACAAGGTCATAAGGGTGAGGCACTGATTGTGTAGGATTAGTGTACTTATAAGAAGAGATACCAGAGAGCTCCCTCTCTCCATGTGCACTGTCACTGAGGAAAGTCCAGTCCACATGAGGACATAGCAAGAAGGCAGCCAACTACAAACCAGGAAGAGAGTCCTCACTGTAAACCGTATTAGTCAGAACTTTGATCTTTGACTTCAACTCTGCAGAATTGTGCAAAAGGTTTCTAGGATTTAAGCCACCTAATCTATGGTATTTTTAGGGCAACTCAAGTTGACTAATCCACCCTCATGAAATATAAATGGGTTAAACACTCCAATGAAAAGGCAGTGATTGTAGATGGTGTATAAAAGCAAGAGTCTACTATGTGCTATTCAGGAGGGGCACACTTAATTATAAATAAATCAAGAGATTGAAAGTAAAACTATGGAAAAAGAAGTTCTTGCTGTGGCAAAACAGGATTGGCAGTGTCTTGGAGAGTTGGGATGCAGGTTCCACCCACAGGTTCAATCCCCAGCTGGGCACAGTGGGTTGAGGATCCAGTGTCGCTGCAACTGCAGCTTCGGTCATGACTGCAGATATGATCCCTGGCCCAGGAACTCCATATGCCTCAAGGAGGCCAAAAATGAAAAAAAAAAAGGAAAAAGAAAAATCCATATAAAAGAATGGAAAAGAATGTAATATACAATGACTGGACATAATAAAGCTGCAGTGTCTATATTAATATGAGGGAAAATAAGTCTCCAGAATAATATTATACAGGGGAAATGCATCAGGAGATATAATGGCTAAAAAATACATATACATATATAAAACTTTTCCTTATATAATTGGCAAAATGTCTCTCTGAAGCTAAGTACTGGACATTTATTTGTTCGGATATTTCTGATTCAGTTTCAATACTAATAATCAGTTTGTTCAGCTTATCTACTTCTTCCTGATTCAGTTTTGGAAGATTGGACATTTCTAGGAATTTATCCATTTCTTGAAGGTTTTCCAATTTGTTGCCATATAGCTATTACAATATTCTCTTATGTTGCTTACACCACTGTGATGTCAGTTGTCATTTTTCACCTTTCATTTCTTACTTTGTTTATTCAAGTCTTTTCTTTTACTTATTAGTCTGGCTAAAGGCTAAAAATCTTGTTCATGTTTTCAAACAAGGTGCTCTTGATTTCACTGATGTTTTATATAATTTTTGGTCTCATATTTTTTTCCTCTCTGATCTTTATTATTTTCGTCTTTCTTCTGACTTTGGACTTTGCTCTTCTTTTTCTTGTTCCTTTAGATGACATGTTAGGTTGTTTATTTGAGATTTTTCTTTTTTCTTAAGAAATGCTTGTATTACTATAAATTTACTTCTTACAACTATTTTTGATTATCACATATATTTTGGAAAGTTGTATTTTTATTTTCATTTATCTCAAGTTGTTTTCTGACTTCCTCTTTGGTATCTTTGTTGACATATTGGTTTTTTCAGTAGCACACTGTTTAGACTCTATTGGCAAAATGTTGCAATAAATGTTGATATTAGAAAAGAGAAATTATCTAAATTTATTGCTATAAACTCTGGCCTTTAAGAGCAAGAAAAAATATTCACCTAAACCTAACACAATACTAAGAGGACTTATTTTTAATGGGAAGAAATTGGAACAGAAACCTCAAAATAAGTGGTCAACATACATTTAGAATTCAAAATATTTTTAGTTATTCACAGACTTTATTAGTCATAAAGGAGTTGTAAATTAAAACAAGATACTACTAAGCAGATGGACAAAAGTAAAGTTATTACGTCATTTGTTAGTAAGGATGTGGAGTAACTTCAATTATCATACACTATTACTAGAAAGGAAAAAAAAATGGTACAAATACTTAAGAAATCTATTTGGGAGCTCCTGTTATGGCTCAGTGGTAATGAACCCTACCAGTATCCATGAGTACATGGGTTTGATCCCTGGCCTTGCTCAGTGTGTTAAGGATCTAGCATTGCTGTGAACTATGGTATAGGTTGCAGATGTGGCTTGGATCTAGTGTTGCTGTGGCTGTGGCATAGGCAAGCAGCTGCAGTTCTAATTCAACTCCTAGCCTGGGAGCTTCCATGTGCCATGCGTTAGCTCTAAATAGAACAACAAAACAAAACAAAACAAAACAAAAACAAAACTCAATCCTCAAAACCAAAACTCAAAAATAAATCATTTTGGACATTTCATGATTATTTAAGCATCAAACTATTATATAACTAAACCATCTTACTTTATACATCTTTTCACATAAAATGAAAATCTATGTCTACACAAATTCTTACTTACAAATGTTCGTAGAAGCTCTGTTTTCAATAGTTCAAAACTGAAAAATATCAAAAATATTCTTTGACAGGTGAATGGTTAAAGAAAATATAGTGCATTCATGCGTTGGGATACTGCTCAACAGCAGAATGAAGGAAAATATTGTCTAACAACAACATGAAGAAATCTAAAAATTATTATGCTGAGGGAGTCATGTCAATAAAAAATATGACCCAATCTCCCTAAAACCAAAAATGCAAAGAAAGAGAAGGCAACAGAAAACTCGTTGCTTAAAAAATACTAAAGAAAGAGTGGAGTGAAAAATGTCATGAAGAATATTTGGAGTATATGGCAAATGTTCTGAATCTTGGCTACAGTGATGGTTTCGCAAGTTTATACTTCTGTCAAAACTAACTGTGTCATAGAAAAAAACCCTAACTGAATTACATACTTTAAATTATTGCAGTTTACTGTTCCCAAAATATCATTCATTAATTTTATTTTTAATATTTGACAATGTTATTTACTAGTGATAAAAAAGTGATAGTTCATAGTGTCAGAAGTTCAATTAAGCAATATGTATAATAAACTTGAATTTCAGGTAGTATTAATTCCCTATATATAAGCTTAATTGACAGAATATTAGAAATGAAAAAGTCCACAATTATATGATTATATAATGAGAATTATATATTAAAGATTGCAAAAGTTAGGAATAACATGATTAACAAACTTTAACTAATCAATGTGTATAGAATGCTACATCTACAATGGTAGAAGAGACATTCTCTTAAAACCCAAAAAATTTAAATTGACAATATCCTCAACAATAAAACAACCATCATTTAGGCACAATCCTGAGATCATGCAGAATGTCTTTTCTGATTTCAATGCAAATATTAAAAAAATCATTATTAAAAAGTTAAATAGGAAATACTTATATTGGTAATTATGAATCATGTGCTCAAGTAACAATTTCATAAAAAGACCTATCATAAGAAAAGAACTTTAATGTATCTTAAGCATACTATTCCAAAGTAGACTGACACATGGCTCTAAACAGAGTGAAATTGTTCTCAAAAAGTGATGTGTATCTGTTTAGGATTAAAAAAAAAAATTCAGGAAGCTAGGAATAGAGGGAAATACTTGAACTTGATAAAGAATATCTAAAAAAAACAAACAAACAAATAGAAGCTATCAAATATTTAATGGTAAGAAACTTGAATTTTCCCACTAAGATCAGCAATAAGACAAGGATATCTCCTCTCATAACTGGTTTTCAATATCATACTGTAAGTCCTAGCTAATGAAATGTGAAAAGGGGGAAAAATGTTATATATGTTGTGAAGAAAACTATAAAATAGTCTTTGTGCATAGATTGCATGATCACCTATGCTGAAAATCTAAAAGAATCCACAAATATACTCCTTGAAGTATTAAGCAAATATAGTAAATTTGCAGGATACAAGGTTAATATACAAAAGTTAATTGCTTTCCTGTATACTGGCAATAGACAAATGCAATTTTAAATTAGAAACAAATACAATTTAGAGTTTCCATCATGGCTCAGTGGTTAACGAAACTGACTCTCATCCATGAGGATGTAGGTTTGATCCCTGGCCTTCCTCAGTGGGTTAAGGATCCAGTATTGCCATGAGCTGTGCTGTAGGTCACACACATGGCTCAGATCTTGCATTGCTGTGGCTCTGGTGTAGGCCTGCAGCTACAGCTCCGATTGGACCCCTAGCCTGGAAACCTCCATATGTCACAGGTGCAGCCCTAAAAAAAGACAAAAAGACAAAAAAAAATACAAATTACATTACCACCCTCCAAAATATAATAAGATTCAGAGAAAATCCACACACATTTTAAATGATTGTAGTAACAAAACTCCACCTACCAGGGAAAGAAACTACATTGGGAGAATCAATATTATCAAAATGACTATACTACCCAAGGCAATCTACAGATTCAATGCAATCCCTATCAAAGTACCAAGAACATTTTTCACAGAACTCGAACAAAATGTCTTAAAGTTTATTTGGAAGCACAAAAAAACATGGAATAGCAAACTCCATCCTGAGAAAGAAAAATTGGAGCTGGGAGAATCAGGTTCTCTGACTACAGAATATACTACAAAACTACATTCATCAAAACCTTATGGTACTGTCACAAAGACAGAAATCTAGATCAGTGGAACAGGATAGAAAGCCCAGAATTAAACCCACACAACCTACAGTCAACTAATCTATGACAAAGTAGGCAAGAATATACAATGGAGAAAAGACAGTCCCATCAATAAGTGATGCTGGGAAAACTGGACAGCCACATGTAAAAGAATGAAGTTAGAACACTTCTTAAAACCATACACAAAAATAAACTCCAAATGGATTAAAGACCTAAATATAAGAAAAGATTCTATAGAACTCTCAGAGGAAAACATAGGCCAAACCCTCTCTGACATGAACGACAGCAACATCTTCTCAGATCTACCTCTTAGAGTAACACAGGAAAAACAAAAATAAACAAATGGGACTTAAAAGTTTCCGCACAGGAAAGAAAACCCTAAACAAAATGAAAAGACATCCCACAGAATGGGAGAAAATATTTGCAAATGAATCAACTGACAAGGGATTCATCTCCAAAATTTATAAACACCTCCTACCACTCAATACCAAAAAAAAAAAAAAAAAAACAACCCCATCAAAAAAGGGGCAGAAAATCTAAACAGAAAATTCTCCAAAGAAGACATACAGATGGCCAAAAAAAACACATGAAAAGATATTCAACATCACTAATCATTAGAAAAAGGTAAATCAAAACCACTATGAGGTACCACCTTACACCAGCCAGAATGGCCATCATCAAAAAGTCTACAAACAATTAAGACTGGAGAGGGTGTGGAGAAAAGGGAACCCTATTAAACCTTGGTGGGAGTGCAAATTTGTGCAACCACTGTGGAAAACAGTGTGGAGATTCTTCAGAAAATTAAAAATAGAACTACCATTTGATCCAAAAATCCCACTCCTGGGCATCTATCTAGAGAGAACCATGACTCATAAAGATACATGTAGTCCAATATTCATTGCAAACTATATACAATAGCCAAGACATGGAAACAACCTAAATGTCCATTGACATAAAGGTGCCCAAAGAAGATGTGATACATATACACAATGGAATATTACTCAGCCATTAAAAGGAAATAAATAACAGCATTTGTAGCAACATGGGTGGACCTAGAAATTATCATGCTAAGTGAAGTTAGTCAGACAGTGAGACACCAACATCATAAGCTATAACCTACATGTGTAATCTAAAAACAGGACAGAATGAACTTCTTTACAGAACAGATACTGACTTACAGACTTTGAAAAACTTATGGTTTCCAAAAGAATCACATTGAGGGGTAAGGGGACGGGCTAGGGGTTTGGGATGGAAATCCTATAAAATTGGGTTGTGGTGATCCTTATACAACTATAAATATAATAAAATTCATTGAGTAACTAAAAACACAAAAGAAACCTCTAGAAGCTTAAATTTTCTGTAGACAGGAAGCAGGTTGAAAATGTTACACAAGTGAAAAACCATTTCTTAAGTGAAGAATATTTACCTCAGAGCATTGATCCAAAATCCCCAAAATGGTTCCAAGAACCAACAAGAAAATTAGGAAGACACTCTCAGATTAAAATTAAAAATAAAAACAGACCCTAATCAAGGAATACCTTGTGTTCCTAGAATGGGGAAGGTCTTATAAACTGATGTCCAGATAGATTTAAGAATTGCTGTGGGCTAGTGACCACTAGATAACTTTTGCTACTTCTGGTGATTGACGCTTTCCATTTCTGCTGCTCTGCATGACTTCCTAATTTTACTTTGAGTATGGGGGGGGGTAATAATTTATCTGTTTAAATCACAGTTCTCTCATTAAGAGAAACTGAATATCGAGAGCTTCTCCACATCCAGACCTAATGTAAATAATGAGAATATGGACTGGTCTGGCAATTGGAAAAGACTTTGGGGGATTCTAAAATATCAGTAAGCATATTTTAACATGAGGAGTAATGTGAATATTTTGTGGCTAAAAGTCTTTGTAACCCCCTTCTTTCATCAAGATATAGAGTCTATTTCCTTACCCCTTAAATATGGGCTGTGTGTATAATTTGTTTGACTAAGAGATAACTATGGACACTGTACTCTGTTGTAACCCAAGTTCTTGAGAGTCCTTATGGCTTTTGCTCTTGCTCTCTTAGAATGCGTCCACCATGTCAGCAGGACTGAACCTTACACCTATTGATGTGAGATCATGTTAAGGGAAAGGTTTAGCCATACCAGCTGAGACCCCAGAAAAAAAAATGACAAGTCTTAGTAGATACTGTGTAAAATAAAGATAAATTGTTTCCAGCTAATTCCAGTCAAAATCCCTGACCCAAAGAATAATGAGTAAATAAGAAATTTTTGTTTTTAAACACCAAATTATGGAATGACTTGTTACTCTGCAATAAATAGCTGATATGTTTGTAATCATATTGTGTACAATGCAATAAAGCTAAAAGCTATCTACTATTTTCAGTAGAAAACTGATGATTGAGAGAAGAATGGATTGCTACTAAAACAGTGTGGGTGCTATGGCTTGAAGTTGCCCTTTCCAAAATTTATGTTGAAATTCTAATGCTCAGTGTGATGGTATTAGGAATTGGGGCATCTGGAAGGTACTTAAATCATGAGGATGGAGCCCTCATGAATGGGATTAGTGCTCTTATAAAAGGGACTAAGAGAACTCCCTAGCCCCACCCATCAGGTGAAGACACAGTGAAGTTGGCAGTCTACAACTCAGAAGAAAGCCTTCACTGAAGACTAAATATGCTGGCACCCTGATCTTGTACTCCTAGCCTTCAGAATTGTGAGAAATAAATTTCTATTGCTAATAAGCTACCCAGTCTATGGCATTTTGTTACATCAGCCCAAACAAACTGATGCAGGGGTAAAGAAGGAGTATCTCCGGGGTGCAGAAGATCTCTTGGGCACTTACTACTCAGAAAATTCCCTTAGTACCGCCCTGCCCTATGTTTAACAATGTAAAAATACAACCCAATACAGGCAAATCTGACAGTGGCCCATACACATCACAAATTAAGTTTCAGGTTAGGTTACTTCACAAGGAACCAAATGGCTAAGATGTTTATTGAGGATAAACGGAATACGGAATGAGTACTAAAATAAAGTAGTTATAAATACTTGCTGTAATCTTGCATTACACATATTTTTCCAAATTTATGTATACTTATATGAAAATTTTCTTCACTTATATAACATTTGTATATAGTATATACATTATAACATATTCTCATATTATTGCATTATATTAACATTAACATTTATTAAATATGAGGTTGATTAGTTTTGCACATAAATGAATATGTGTTTAGGAAAGAAGTATAATGCAGCAGGGATCATGCCACTGTGCAAAATAAATCACAAAAATATATTAAGTGTAATTAAATTTAAGTCAATTTTACAAGCAGGTGGAACAAAACAATATATAAGTAGGGACAAATACAAAGATGGTTAGACTTTTAAAAAAAAGAATGGAAATTTTTTAAAAATGTAAGTAATAATACTAATAAAATAATAATATGCCATAAATTATTTATTGTGGTCAGGAGTAGTCTAAGGGTTTTTAAATGTTATAATTATTTAACTGTCACATTAATTCTGAGTTAGGTTCTAACATATTTAAACATAATAATTATCTGTAGTTACTACTATTACCTACATTTTACCTATCATTGCATTATTTTTCACATACATCATTCAGAGTTTTAGTAAATAAATGGAAACTCTAGCAGCCTCATGTGAATTGCTTGATTATCTCCCATAATTGGATATGTTTAAATATCTATAACAAAGCTCTTATTTTATATAGAGATAATAATAATGTATAAATAAACAATACATTAATAAATGTATTATAATTTAGATCCTCTATTAACATAGTATAAAATTTAAAAGAAGGAAATTATTTTGCATAATTATATCAAACTGAGGAAGAAATAAGTACAGTACCTGGTTGCAACAAGTATTTATAATTACTTTCTTCTCTTACTCATTCTTCTCTTACTCTTTACCCTCAGCAAGTATCTTAGCTTGTTTGGTTCCTTGTGGATGAGACTAACCACATCACTGAAGTGTGTGGGCCACTATCAGATCTGCCTCTATTTAGTTATCACAGTTTTCCTTTGTTAATCACAGGTCAGGTCAGTACTAAGAGGTGCCCTAGGGAATCTTCTAAGGGGTTTCTGTGACATAAAAATCACTCCATACCCAGCACTCCTTTAAGAGGGTAAAGTCAACTGGAAAATTTTGTTTGAATATTCTTTTTGTTTTCTTTCACAACATAATTGCTACAATACCCACAGACACTAATTATAAATATCTAAAAGACCCAATTTTCTTTAAATTCCATTTAAGATATAATCTAAATTCCTTATGCTGCAATTTATGTCTGTTCTTCTAGACATTTTCAGAAGAATTAGAGAATACAGTGTACCATTCTCTGTATAATTGTCTGTCATATTCTTAAGAGATAATTCTAACTTATCTCTTGGTTTCCTAGTCTTCAGGCTAAATAATTACAGTCCCTTTAACCTTCTTTTGGAGGTCATATTCTTAATCCTTTAATCATTTAGGAACTCTCTTTTAATCCCCTGTAAATTCCCTTTTAACTTGCAGAGGCAAAACTAGATGTGGTACCCATGAAAGGTTTTAAGCACGCTGAGTTGCTGAGTATAATGGGAGATTTATCTCATGGTATCAACACATTCTTCTTCTCACCATGAATCCCAGTATTGCACTATTTTTATAACTAAGGAATGACATTGTGCACTCATGTTCATCTTGTTAGTTCATCTTGTTACCCACTGCTAATGAATAGCTCCCATTGGGATTATGAACCAGAGAACCAAAGACGTCACTTCATAGGATCAAATGTGAATTACACATTTCACAATAAAAGAATAATCATGCAAATCCAGTGACCTTCCTCAATAATGAAATGACTATCAATTATAGCTTACCCTGGGCATATTATCAACCAATGTGGGAGTCTGAGATTCATGTTATCTTCTATCATTATAATAAAAGATCTGGGTAGCACAATGTGAAGCAGAAAGAGATGGGTGGATTAATTTTAAATTAAGCAGTATGCTTCTAACATATGCCTTAAAGTGATTCTGTACTACTCACTCAAAGTCACATCTTTTTATTAATAGTATTATATTTTTTACCATCAAAAGGAGAAGTGTTTATGCAAGTTTCTCATGAATTCCCCTAAAACTTTCTACACAGTGGTTTCCAAATGCCAGTCAGGGCAGTCAAGAGGCTGCACAAAAAGTTACCTGAGAAGATATTTTGTTTTTGTTTTTAAATTTTACTTTCCTTTTCTTTTCTTTTTTTTCTTTTTTTTTTTTTGTGTGTGTGTCTTTTTAGGGCTGCTTCTGTGGCATATGGAAGTCCCCAGGCTAGGGTTAATAATGGAGCTGCAGCTGCCAGGCTATGCCGTAGTCACCAAATCTAAGCCGCGACTGTGAACTATCCTGCAGCTTGAGGCAATGCTGGATCCTTAATCCACTGAGTGAGGCCAGGGATTGAACCTGTATCCTCAGGGACACTATGTTGTGTTCTTAACCCACTGAGACACAAAGGGAACTCCTAAATTTTACATGTTGAAATAATCATAGAATTCCAAGAAGTTACAAAGAAATATACAGGAAGTTATCATACACTCTATATGCAGACTCACCCAATATTAAAATTTTGCATCACTACAGTACATCAAAATCAAGAAATTGAGATTAGTACAATCCAGACAGCTTAATTTGATTTAAAGTTGATAGATTGTATATTTGGATTACTTAAATAATGAATTTGTAGAGAGGAAGCTACTCAATCAGGACATTACATTAATATTATGATTTATCATATTTAACATATTATACAAAGTGTTTTGTAATTTTGATGTTATATGGTTTCTCCTATTGTCATTATTATGCTTGCTATGTTTTATAAATATAATATTTTTAGAGAAAAAAGAAATGAATAGGCAAAATATGATACAATTTCAAAAGAAAGGTTATATTCTGCTGAAAATATCAGAGAAGGATTGATTAAAGCAGGAGGAATTGAAAATGTGCTATAAAGATAGAGATTTGATGTTAGAAAAATGGGAGGAAATCTATGAACATAAGAAAAGACTGTGGGTGGGATTATAGGGTTCATGAAAGAAAGAAATGAAAAGTAAAATCGGAAAGCCAGATTGTTGGATGCCTGAAAAACAAATCAATTGCTTTTAGTCTCATTCCTTAGACAACAGGAATTCAGAAGACATTTTCTACAATAAACTATCAGATCAATGTTTCAGAAAGATTCATTCAGTAAATGTGTGCATAATGAATTGGAGGACCTCAGACTAAGAATAACCCAAGAGAAAGCAATTTTGACCATTCATATATAAAGAATGCAGATTTAATGTAGGATGTTGGATATAATAATAAACTGAAGATAAATGAAAAAAAGGAAATAGCTATGATTTTTAAGTACTAGGGAAAAAATCTGATATTTTGAGCCTCTGTCCAATTAAGAGCAGTTGAAATTCAGGATTAAAAAATGTTACTATTGAAGAAGAAAAGATGAGTGTATAGTGATGAAATGGAAGCATTAGATATAGATTGATCTTTGAAAGAGTTTAATGATTGAAAGAGAGTGAATGGTTGCAGAGGTGACTACAAGATTAAATTTGGACAGAGGAGACAAGTTAGAAAAGTGGAAAAATTTAGTGGAGATAGAGAATGAAATGCCAAGAAGAATGCAATATACAAAACAAAACTCTTAGAAAGGAGATGGTTTTGAAGATCCCACAAAGTGATTTGCCTTGAATAAATAAATGATAAATATTCTACTGGGATCACGGAAAATTATGTGAAGATTCCAACAAAATTTGTGAGAAAGGATTATAAGTGAGTACTATCAAATTGTGTCAATGTCATCAAGCAAGTGGGGAAGTAATCTGACAAAATTGCATGTGTGAGATGAAGAGTTCAATAAAGTTAGAAAAGGTTTAAAATAACTTCACTGAAAGAAAAAAAATAAAGAATAGCTTTCCTTTAAAGTGTTATTTTTTTTGAGCTCCAGATTTAAACTGTGATCTGTTCAAGATCAGATAACATATATTATAATGTGTTCCATAGTACTGAAAGCCTAATATATTGTAGAAATTGTATGATGGATTCAATATGTAACAGCTAACATGGAATTAAATTCTATTTTTGTATTCCAACTCTTAAACACAGTTCAAATTTGAAAGTCCCAGTGAAAAATCTATAGTTACAGTACTAAATTTTTGCATTATACTTGAAACCCATTCATGCACAAATGCTTTACAGTGAGTATGCCATTTAAAGATCTCAAGAGGTGTTATCCTTGAATAATTTCTGAGGAATTAGTGATATCCTGTGAAACAATTCACCATCTCAGTGTTCCAAGAAGTCCTAGAGAACTCCGTGGTGACACTGGAGGCAAATTATTTCTAAGAATTTACCCTCATATTGAATTTCATTTCATATCGATTTCCCATAGATCTTCTGTAATTCAATATAAAAGGACTTGCTCTAGCTAATTTGTATGTTCCAAATGAGTGTGCTACTGGAAAATGCACTTGTATATTATTTCATTTTGGTTTAACCTAAGTAAATTTTTTTATCTTACTGTCTCTGAACCTCTAAATTAGAGAACCAGCAATAGAAAGACGTCATGTTCATTGTACTGATTTGTTGTTTTACTTAGCTACCTCCACAGCTGCAGTTTAGTTTGATTTCATTTGGGGAGAGGTAAAAATCATGACAGAGAAAAGACAGAAATGCTGAAACAAAAGAATAGAAGCAGATAAGTTGAAAAAATTAGTCAGATGACCCATTTCCCATTCTTACAGAGTTCTACCTATTTGACATGGCTATAAGAATGCCATCTGTCAGACAAATGGCTTTTAATCACCATTTATTTCTCATTCAAGACTGAGAAAAGAAAATCAGTAACATAGTCTACGAAAAGGTTACTGCAATGTCTAGATATTTTAATCTTTCTGACACTTCCTGCAAAGCAGAGTAGACTGTCAGATATATTCCAGGATAAACTTCCATAATATATGTAAGAATATATTTTTTTCCTTCTTTTAATCATTAACCAAATAAAATATATATTTAATAATACTTGGTTATTTTCACAATTGCCAGCTTAGGCTCAGTTACAATCCCTATTTATTTTTACATATATGATCATGTAAAAATTTATTTTCCTGTAATGATTGTTCAGTGTAGGTATTAATGCTATAGTGGCCTCATACAATGCAGTTGGAAATATCTCTTCATTTTCCATCATCTGGAAAAATTTTTACAGCACTAGCATTCTTTCATAATAATTGAGTATAATTCACTGATGGGTCCATCTAGGCCTGAAATTTTCTCTGTCAGTTCTTAAATAAAGATATGATTTTTTAAATAATTGGAAGACAAATTAGATCTACTGTAAAAAGCATCACTTAGCAAATTTAATTTTATGTTTTGTAATATTATTTTGGCAGTAATCTTGAAGATTAACATCTGTTACTTAAAACTCTGGTGTATTCCTATTATCTGCTGTTCTTTTCCCTGCTATTATTCTACTATGCTATTATCTTTTTCTTTTTCACTAGTTTGAATTACTTAGCTTTTTTTTTTTTTTTTCTGTCTTTTTGCCTTTTCTTGAGCCGCTCCTGCAGCATATGGAGGTTCCCAGGCTAGGGGTCCAATCAGAGCTGTAGCCGTCGGCCTATGCCAGAGCTACAACAACGTGGGATCCGAGCAGCGTCTGCCACCCACACCACAGCTCACGCAATGCTGGATCCTTAACCCACTGAGCCGGGCCGGGATCAAACCCACAACCTCATGGTTCCTAGTCGGATTCGTTAACCACTGCGCCACGACGGACGGGAACTCCTCTTTTTTTTTTTAACTGAATTCTATATACATGAAAAGTTGTAGAGCTTATGTAATGTACTTACAGATAATGTTATATTCCTCATATACGATTTACTTTTGCAATTATCTAGACTAATGGTCCTACCAATATCCAATTTAATTATTCAGTTTAGAAATGTAAATAATTTATATTTGGGCTGCAATTTATTGAAGTTTAGGCATTTCCTATTTACCTTCCCTCCCAAGATTTATACCTATGGAATCTCTACACTAAGACTGAGTGGATGCAAGAATCTTTCTCTGGCAGACTGTGATCTTGAACATTTGATCTCTCAGGTCCCAGAGATGGGGTTGAAATCAATGTTCAACTTGTGAAAGTCACATTCAAAATTATCAGTCATCTTAAAAGGAAAAAGGGTACTAAAATTTTTCAGACATGACTCTGGGTTCCTTATTCCCTAGGTTTTGATCCTATAATTACTTGCTTATTCCTGATACTTTCGAACTAAGGCTTTTTTATGTTTCTTTAAGATTTTTTTCTCCCCTTGTAATAGTTCAATAAAAATTTGTTCTGAAACATCTTAGGAGTCCCTTGGCAGAAACAATCTTCTTATTCTTAAATAGACAGTGTGTGAGAGAAGCAGAAACATGGAAGACAAAGAACAAAACAGGAAGAAAGAAAATGGTAGAAACAGATTAAACAATAAAATATCAAATAAACAAACAGACACTTGCATACAAGGAAAAAACTTACAAAATTTAGAAAATAAAGTGTTCCAGAGAAGTTTATATATATATATATATATATATATATATATATATGTATATATAATATAGCAATGAGTTAAAAGATATGTTGATAAAATCAAAAATTTCAGTAGATAAAAATGGAAATTAGGAAAAAAAATTTTAATTCGTCATGAGCAATAGATCAAAAATAAAACTTGCAATAAGAGGGAACAGAACTAGGAGTGACATTTAGTAAAAATTAAATCAAAATCAAATTTTTCCACAATCAATCAACAGAGAGAAAAGGATTTTTGAATTGAGTACTTAGAACAATAAATTTTTTAAAAAGATTGTAAATATAACATCACCCTTAATTAGGGGAGAATTATAAATGTACTCTGAGTAAAAGGATTAAAAATAAGAAGATTTGGGGTTTCTAATTTTAAAAATGAAACATGTAAGAAAAAAATCAATAGTTTGAAAAAATGGCAGAAAAAATTTTGTTAGATAAATTAAAAACCAATAATGAAGGTAAAATAAATACATTTTTAGAAAGGTTATGTTTCTAAAAAATTACCTCTTGCACATGTGTCCTGTCTTAAGAAATTGCTTAAGGATGTACTCAGAGTAAATAAGAGATAAATGAAAAAAATTTAAAGCAGAGACTATTTTTGAAAAGCAGCAAATAAACAAAAGTTGTTTTTCAAATTCAGCCAAAAGATAAATGAAAATTTAAGGAGGATGAATAAATTGATTTCCTGGGAATTCTTTGTAAAATAGGTTTTTAATGAACCAGGAAGACAAAGAGATCTAGGAAAACAATATTTTCAAGAAAGTGAAGTAATACTGATATGTCCATTGTGCCTTATCAAAATTACAGATTATTAAAATTCATAAAAATTTCATCAGTTTCATATGATTAAATTCATGGATCTTAAATCTATAAATAAAATAATCTCCATCAAATTGTTTCCCATGCTGTTTAAAACAAATAAAACTCTAGAGATAGAAGATACCAATAGGGGGCAATGTACATTTTTAGGGCTAGAATGGGAAAGAAGAGAAGGTAGGATCACTGAAACCAATGCATGAGCAGAATTTCAAAAGGAAAGATGGAGTCAATGTTGATTCTCAGTACTCAAAGTAAGAATGTCAATGGTGATACAATGTTACAGGAAGAGGCAAGATAGAGTTTACTGCTGAAAAACTCAAGAAGAGATATTCAATAGAATCAGAATGACAGGAGGAATTAAGAAAATGTTATAAATCATATGAAGGAAATGTAGTTTTATTATTTATGTATTCAATTTAAATGGCCTACAAATTACTCTAGAATTATTAAAGTTTCATCAAGCAATTTTATAGAATACCACTAAAATACCCTTGTATGAAACATTGGAACAATTCCTAATTTTGTTACTAATATTTACATGTGCATTGAGAGTTTTAACAAGCAACTTGCTTCTTGACAATCATGCTATGACTCAAAATGCCATCTAGTTCAAAAATGGTTCAAAAGTAATTATTCTTTAGTAAATTCAAAAAATTTTAAAAAAAGAAAGAAAAGGAAAGAGAACAGAAATAAAGATCACTCCTTAAGCCAATGCTTAAACTATCATATTATGGTAATTGCTAAGAGTGAGTAAACAAAAATATAGCTGACTAGTGATCCTGAAATCTAATGGGTAGGAACCATCATCTTGCTTAAGACAGCAGCCTCTATACTTCTCTTAGGCTCAGAAAAATGAAGTGCACAGATGTAGGAGCAAAAAATGAATAGCAAAATCTGAAATTTGGAGATCAATGTCCCTGAATAGTATTTATTGTACTTAGAAAGTGTTTCACAGTTTAAATTTTAATTGAAATTTAAACGTAAATTTCACGGTACGGTCTTAGTTTTTCATTTCTGTTACAACCACTCTTAGAAACATTTTATTTTCAATAGACAATAAAATCATTCTGTATTAATACAATTTTATATTATAGGCTAAAAGCATATTATGCTATTTTAGATATAATAGCTTTGGAAAGCACTATCCATAAACTATTCAAGAATATGCACATGAACATGAAGATCAATTTTTAAGTTTTCTAGATCTTTATATTTAGTCTTATTTAGCATCATAAGAAAAATAAAGCAATAACAAAAACAAAATCAAATCAAATAATATCCTCCTTAAACTATGTTAGGGCCCACAAAATAATCATATTGGGACTCAGAGATATTCTTCTTTTTCTTAAAGGAAATTTAACCTAAATGTGAAAAGAAGAAATGGGAATCTCTATATTTAACTTTTCCAAATAAAAATATAAGAATAACCAAATATAAGCTAATGTCTTAATAATTAGAAAAAAGGCAAAATGTGTTCTTAAATTGAGGCATTAAAAATGGCCAAAGTTTGGGGTCAGGGAATTAATCCAATACATATATGGTGAAGAAACTAGAAGTTACAAGATAAATAAGTACTAAATTGTATAATGGATGATTTTATACATGGTAGGTGCCTAGGAGAGATTCATATTCTGAAAGCAAAATTTTTCATGTATTCATATATTTATATAATCATGAAAGTACATTTTCATGACACCCTGAAATTACTAAATTCTTAGTAGGAACAAGTTGTTAACAATAAGAATGATGAAGTCAGAAACAAACTGAGAAGTTTCTGTAAGAAATGTTGGGTGCTAAATGGAAAATCTCTAGGTTTGTAAGCAAAAAGGGTATTTTTTTATATATTCATTCAATTGAAGGGCATATTTGGAGTTCCTGCTATGAACAGCATGTTAAGCATCTGGAATTGTCTCTGCAGCAGCATGGGTTCAATACCCAACCTGGTGCAACGGCTTAAGAATACAACCTTGCTGCAGATGTGGCAATCAATAGGTTACAGCTGTGGCTCAGATTCAGCCCCTAGCCTAGGAACCTCCATATACCACAGGTGCAGCCTAAACAAGGGGGGGATCATATTTAATGGCTAACTTGAAAGATATTAAATAGTGAGATTTATCTTTGAGCCCTCTGTTGATAAAAATAAATAAGTATAATAATACAATAAAGATATATATTATATATCATGCATGGATTACATATAACATATAAATATAATAATAAACAATAATATACGTTGTTAGTAGCTTTCATCAAATCCCTATAGCTTTCTGCCTTCTGTGCATATGGTAAAATTTTAACTCTCTGCCATCTGAAAAAGTTAGATATTGCTAGGTGACTTATTTTAGTTGTTGAAATGTGCAAGGAAATGCTGTGTCATTTCAAGTTCCTGAATGAAAATGAAATACAATGGAGTTCTCACATAACATAGATACTTGCTGCAATAGTAAGAATAAGAGCTTTAATATGTTAAGCTACTGAAATTTTAATCCTGGTCTTCCAAATTTTACTTCTGGCCTATTCTGACTGAAACAGAAAGGGGCATTATTCAGGAAAAGTTTATTTCAGAAGACCTGGGTTGCTCAAACATAGACATTTTTCCAAAAAAAGCCCTTTTTCAGAACTGGTTATTGGTCATCTCCTGAGAACCAAGCTCCTGGAATGTTCTGTCTAGTGAGAACATTTACACAAGCCTGAAACCTGAAACCATAGTATACCAATTTGTTCAGGTAGTTTATACTAACAATATAATTTATGGCTAACACAAACTTTCTCTCCAGAGGTCTGGAGTTTGTGTAGCTGAGATCAGTCACTCAATTCCAGTATGTCTAAATGATTTACTCAAAAAACAAAAGAATAACAAACAAAACCCTGGACATTGAAGCTCAGGTGTACTTCCCTACTTGGTAACACTTAGCACATGTTGCCAAACATCATTGCAGGGAGTTACATAGGCCCTATGCAACATCACTGGGGGAGAAACTGCAAGCTTTTTCCTGGCTTCCTTTGGATTTTGCCCAATGCATCCTTTCCCTTTGTTGACTTTGTCTATATCTTTTAGCTGTAATAAACCATAACTATGAGTATAATTAAGTAAGATCAGCAAATCATTGAAACTAGATATGGTCCTGGGGTACCATGACATAGTACAGTATTCCCACAGTGAAAACCTAAAAATATATATAGCTTTGGCATAGGGGCTAGGAATTAAATAACACTTGAATCAGAGCCTAAAAGGATGGCATACATGTTATGTTGTATGGGCATAGTTGGTAAATTTTCCTGTAATGATATTGATGATAGATAATTTAATTAATGTATTTGTAGCTCTTAGGGAAGGGTCTTAGGATAAAATTATATAACACATTTTGTTGTTTGCTGCTTTTTAAATGTATTATAAAAGATAAGTTCAGAATCACCCAATGTGTAAGAAGCAATAAGAGTTCTTAGAATAATCCAGAAGTCCAGAAACTAGACAATTTGGGAAAAGCAAATTTCCTTTAATCTCAAATAGTGGGAATTAAAGTTAAGAAATAGTTAAGCAGCCATATCTGACTAAAACAGCTTTACAGAAAGGGTCAAGTAAAAATATTATGAATCTAACAATTAGTGAATTGAATTGGTGAATATGACACCATTATATTTGGTTATTTTAATATAAATGGCTTAGGGACAGGGGCTAAACATGAGTCTCCCATGTCAAAAACCTATGAGGTTCAATTCAGTCAAGGATAAAAAGAGACATTTAGACAAGAAGACAAAGAAATGTCCTACAGAAACTCATAGAATTATATATAGAATTTAACTGTCAGAGAATAAAACATTTAAAAAAAGAAAAGTACCAATTTGTAAGAGATCTACATTATAAAAGACCATGGGCCTAGACTCAAAATAGAAAGTGATTCTTCATGACTTAGAATAAACTGAGGGCCTCTCCAAACATCTATTGGCCAAAAGAAGATGCAAAGTTAAAGTGAAATAAATTTCTCCACGGATCAGTTTGGATGAGGCCATGGAGCATAATATAATGACCAACCAGATATTAATGGGAATGTTTTTATAATTTTCCTGTCCCCAGTCCATCATTACATATTGCTATCACTTATGTCAGGTAGAAAAAGTGCATCTTTGGCTCCTAAAGGTCTAGATCAAAAGAACACATACCTGACTCTCAGGACAAAAAGTACAGTTGAGAGGGAGGCACAGAGAGTGGACCTGGGGGCTTAAGCAGAAGTTGTCCATCACAGAAGTCAACATAAAGGGACTCTTATTGGCCAAAACTTGGAAATGATACTATTCCTGCATAACAAACCAGACCTGACAATTAGTAGATTAAAACAAACAAACAAAAATATAATAAGAATTCTTGATTGGAATATTGACCCCAAATAGGAGAGTAGTGAATAATGAGGAAGTTAGTTAAATGGTATATTTTGTACTATATTTGAAATTTCTTGAAAATCTAAATTATTTCTAAATAAAAAAAGTTATAGCAACAGTAATTATTATCCTTTATAGGCTTTATGAGTGGACTGTACCTAACTAAGCAGTACTTACCTGAGTCCTGTCATGCAATTTCAGTGAAATGCTATTGACTGGTGTCACAGTCATCTGGAGGCTAGGCTGTTACCTCCTCTAAAAAAACAAAACCTCTGGAAATTTCACTCCATTACTCTCCATTTGGTCACTCCCTAAACTCTCTCTACCATGACAGAGTAGATAGACTACTTATATTGCAGTTCAGGATTCCTAAGGTACATACACTGAGAGAAATAAAGTCAGAGATATGACTTTAGCCTGAGAAAGCCATATTGCTTTTTATGATCTATATTCAGAAGTCATATAGCAGAATAGCAGAACATCTGCTATAATCTATTGGTTGAGGTTATTAAAAATTCTGCCTGAATTCAAAGAGAATAATATAATCTCCACCAACTTGATGGGGAAATATCATTATCACACAGAAAGTACTACATATAGGATGAGATCAATTGTGTGCTGGAACTGATTTATATAGGTTGATGGTTAGCTTTACTCCCAACACCACCTTCAGTGGCATCACATCAATAGCTTGAAATCAGGTATGGCAGTAGTATTTACACCATGAAAATTGACAAATGCAAGTAATGCTATAGCTTTCTACCATCCACATAGAGTCAGTTGTCAAGAACTTATCAGCACATTAGATGGGATATGTGTATGTGTGTGTGTCTGTGTACAGTGGTCTCTGAGAAATGCAACTAGCCTCACAAAACATCCCTGTGATTACAAAGTGAAGGGGGTTAAATTATGAGTGGAAGATGTCAAATCATTAATAGCAATCAGACTCTGGTGGTTTAATAATCATGTTGGAAGGAAAAGGTGAAGTAAATGGAATTCTGATATCCCTAAGAACCAAAAATTCAGAAAGTTAACTCTCATTAAGAACTCACCCTTAAAAAGAGGCATTCCTAACAATGAAAAAAAACTTAATTGGTCCATCTGACAAGAGCAACTGCCACTGTGAAGAGGCTTCACTGGAAGCCATTCACGAATTTAACTTTGGAAACATAGAAATATCTTCTATGACAACAAAATTGAATTAAATTTAAAATGAAATTCCTAATATTTAAGGCAAATTTCAAAAGAAACGTGTTTAAGGACAATGACTAAATTACATAAAAAATATATTTCAATTAACTCTATAATCTAGAGAGTTGATGGTCCAGATCTCTAGTTGGTTCTATCCAAGGACAGGAAAATAAAGCTGTAAAAACACCTAAATTATTTCCAGTAATAATAGTCACCTGATAAAAAGTCAAGAAAAAGAAAGGTATACAAACATAAAATAACTCATGATCTACTACCTTTTTAAAATTATGTATGTTCTCATTGTTTCTACTTAAAAGACTTAGAAACAATGAATAGCCAGTGTTATGGGCTGAACTGTGTTATCCTACAAATCTTGTGTCAAAGCCCTAAATCCTAGTACCTCAGAATATGGCTGTATTTGGAGAAATGACCTTTAAAGAGGTGACTATGGTGAAATGAGGTCATATGGGGGACCTTAATGTAATCTGACTGGTATCCTTATAAGGAGAGGAAATTTGAACCCCCAAAGAGATCCCAAGAGTCCCGAGTGAACTTGCAGAAGAATTCTTATGTAAGAAGGCATTAAGAGGGCAGCCATCTTCAAACCAAGAAAAGAGGCCTCCAGAGAAGATAAACCTACCTAGCTACATGTTGGACTTCCAGCTTTACAGGGAAATACTGGGATAAGGACATTTTTGGTCTGCTCACTCTGCTTTGAGCCCTGGGGGATAGCCATAGCTGTGCCATAACTATTTTTTGACATATTCCTATGAGAGTAGTGAATGCAAACTCCACTAGCTTTCAGTACTAGATGATTTAGGGATCTGTCCCTTAGGTGGAATTTTAAAATTTGGGGCACTAGATGTGCAGTTCAAAGCATTTATTTGCTCCTCAGGGAACATCTGCTATTTGGGGGTTCCCTTCCCATTGTACAGTGCTATTATGGTGGTGAGGTTTACAGCAAGAGTTTGACTCAACTTTTCCTTTTGATTTTGATGTTTTCTCACTTACCGAATGTGTAGGTGTCACTCAGCTAGTTTCTGGATTAGCTTAGAAGGAACTGCTCTGTGTGTAGCTGTACATTCACTATGTCTGGGGGAAGTGAGAAACTGAGGAACCTCCTATGTTACCATCTTGATCTAGAGTTTGATCTCCGCTCTTCCTGTCTTTTTTTTTAGACCAACAGGATTTGTCTCTTTGCATCTCTTAGTTTGTCTGGCTTCCTGTAACCTTACACACACACACACACACACACACACACACACACCTGAAAAGATCCTTCTACTACAAGAAATGTGTTCAACTAAATTCAAGAAATGCTGGGTAGACATAGAATTATTAAGAGTCAGCAAAATGAAAGAGTAACTCAATACTAGAGTATCCTAGTATTTCAAGATTTTTGACAGACTTCAAAAATGTTGTCAAATTATTATCCAGGGCTTTGAACTGGAAGGTTTTTAGCTTTGAGAAGACTTTAATGGGAAGAATCAACCATCATTCACTGAAACAGATAAAACTATGAAGCTAACGTAAAAAAGTAAAATTGATTTTTAAAGAGCATGAAGAAAAGCACTCTATCCATGTAAGAATTTTCAGATGGAGAAAAATGCTTGAGAAATTACCAAATGCCTAAAAAGACTCAGGCATTTGAAAGCAAGGATGAGGAAATGATTGAAAGCTCTAGAACTGAATGCCCCCAAGAAACATTAAATTTGCAATTCTATGCAAATACATTTTATGCTTTTCCTCTTTTAGCAGACATTCAAAAGACAGATTTTTCCCAGAGATTTATAAAGTAGAGATCAAGTTTGATTTTCTCCAGATTTCTCAACAGTGAAAAATCCTAATAACAGTTACAAAATAATAAATATTTTGTCTAAGGTATTTATGTATATCTTTTAAGAGTATCAGCAATGAAACATCCCAGCATGATAATAATCATTCATTTATTCAGTCAAAATGTATTGAGGACATATGATATACCTGATATTGTTCTAGATATTGAGAACGCAAGAGTATAAAAAATGCAAAGCCCTACGACTTGTGAAGCTTACATTTTATTAGACAAATATAGTAACAATATACAAATAAACATATAAAATTACAGATGGTGATTAGTGGACGAAGTAGAGTGAAACAATATAAGGCAATAGAAAGTGACAAGTATTAGTTGGTTAGAACTGGTTAAAGAAACTAGATATCCTATCAACAAATAAGCAGTGGTATATTTCAGTAGCTCAAAGGAAAACTGGATGTTTCTTTCTCTAAATTCTCCAGATAGATAATACCCTCATGTCTATTCCCATAGTAAATAAATGTTGCTTCAAACCACGGAGTTTATGGTATAAAACTGAGTCCCCCTAAAGACAAGTTTTTCTGCTGAGCTTATGATTAACCTCTGTCCAAAGTGTTATTCCTTCCTTGTCCAACACCTGTTCTCCTCAAGTTTGAGGAGTATCAAAGAAAGAAGATTGGAACCAAATAGGACAATGTGGGACTCCTAGTAACAAATTCTTTCTGGGTCTTCCATTTCTTGCTTGTAGGAAATAGGCCTCATTCAGCCTCCCTGACCTTCCCTGAGTTCCTAAGGGCATATCCAGACAGTTTCTAATCAGGGAAGATAGGGAATGCAGACACAAGGGAGGAGCAGTCAGAAAACAATAGTGCATCCTTTAGGCTGTGTCCTGATCCCTCCTCAAGGAATATACATAACAATATCTTTGAGTTCTTCTGCAGGAACTAAGGCTCCCACCCAGGTGGAGGACCACAACTTCAGGGTGAGTGCAAGATCCTGTTACTTCACCACCAACCAATCAAAAGAAAGTTACACACCCTGTAGCCTATAAAATTTTTCCCCCCAGCCACTGGGAGTTTGGGGTATTCGCACATGAGCCATTCCTTCTCCTTGCTTGGCCCTGAAATAAACATTTCTCTACTTCAAACTCCAGCACTTCAGATTACTTCACCTCACTGTGTGTGGGACATAGGAATTTGTGTTCTGTAACAATAACACTGTTACTGTCAAAGAGAAATTATAAAATATATTTGTTGAAAATGATGATGAAGATCTTATTCAAGAGTATTACAATAGGTGAGAGGTACTGAACACAACATTGCTGAAATAAAGGACAAGAATTTACTTAGACTCAAGTTATATGTTAGAAAATCATGGAAGAACATTAGGAGGAAGGTTAATCAAGGTGATACGGCCATCTGCTATCTATGTTTGCTGATTGGCACTTATGGAAGCCAGGCTCCTACCCTAGACAGAGATTAGGTGACAAAGGTGCTATCTTTCCTAATGATTATATTTTAAAGGGCTGGTTCCCAGGTCTTTGAAAAGTATATTCCTAGATTGTATAAGACTCACATTTAAGAGTAGAGAAATAATTTACAATCAGAACTTTTCTAAAGTAAATGCCCTAAGAAAAGGGAGATCAAGGGCCACTAGTCTGGAAGAACCTGTATAAAATTTGGTAAAAATGAAGGGAACAATAAGGAAATCTTGATCTTTACATAGACAAAGCCTCTGCCACTCCCCAAATATGGCTGTTCACATTGGAGACATGTTACAGACATGGGTATGGCCCAGTGCAAGATTTACACCCTCTCCTGGAATGTGGATCCTCAAATTGGGCAGCAAGAAACAATGGCCTGCAGAAAAGAACTCCTTCATAGATTAACCACCTCCAAAGATAAACTGCCTTCTGTCATGGAACTTGACCTGCTACCTCTCTCTCAACCTTCCACTCCTTCTTCATTATTCCCACCACAAGTCCCCACCACAAACTCCCACCACAGATTCTCACCATGAATCCTTTATAGGCTTAACATTTCCTAGAAGTTGGGGTTATTGCCATCTTGAGCTTAACCCATCTGCTTTGGATGCCTTAATAAATCTCTCTTGCTTTACTAGCTTAGCTTTGCATGTTCCTTTCTCAGCAAATCTAACACTTCCAAATATCATCATGTAACATAGCCCACCTACTTCTCATAGGGATAAACAGTGTTGTTCCTTTACCCTGTCCCAGATAAGTCACAACACAAAAGAAGAAACGTTGCTTTCTATGTGTGATCTCTAGGACATTAGAAATTATGATCAAAACATCAGCCCATAACTTATACTATAAGTTTATTATAAATATGGTACCCATAGCTGTACCTATTTAAGCTGTTCCTCCAGAAATCCTGCCACTGGTCTTAAAATATAACAGATTCCATGATTTCTAAAATATCCAGCAGTTCTTCCTGGGTGAGAGGTCATGGCATCTCGCAGAATTGTTACCTTATTACAATTATTTTATTAATCCAATTACTAATGGCTTTACTCAGATGGACTGGAGCTCACCTTCTATCATGAAAACAAAATTCCAACCAACTGCTGAACAACCTTCAACAAAATAGCCTGGAAACTATCAAAAAAAGATATCCTACTCCAAAAGGTAAAGAGAAGACCACATCAAGATGGTAGGAGGGGCAATCATGTAATATAAACAATCCCATAATCAGTGGATGAGCAGCCCACACATTTGAAAGTAACTATATCACTGAGGCTCATCCAGAGGAGTGAGAGTTCTGACTCCCATGTCAGATTCCTACATCTCTGCCACCCCCATGGCATTTGGATCTGGCATTTGGAGGAGCCCCTGGGGCATTTGGTGTTGAGGGGCAGGGGTCTTGTGTGCAGGAGCTCCATGGGACTGGGGGAAATGGAGACACCACTCCTGAAATGTGCTTGCAGGCTTTCATGTGCACTGGGTCCCAGGACAAAGCAGAGACTCCATAGGATCCTGGGTCAGAGCTGCCTGTGGTTTTGGAGGAACTTCTGGGAAAACAAAGGTATAACTGTGGCTCATTGTGGGGGGAGGACATTGGAGGCAAAGACCTTGGGGATAATCATTGGTGTAAACGCCTCTAGAGGTGGCTATTTTGGAAGAATCTTCTCCCCTCCAATCAGGGAAGAGAAACCCCAGGAGAAACAATAAACTGGGTGGGAACACAAGCCCACCCATCAGAAAACAGGCTACCTAAAGACCTCATAGGCACACAGCCACCTCTAACCACACAAAGAGACAAAGCCACACCCACCAGAGGGTTAAATATCAGCTCCACCTATCACCAGGCAGTCACAAGTCCCTCTATTAGGAAGCCTACAGCAAGACCCTGTGCCAACTTCAGCTACAAGGGGGGAAGACATCAGAAACAAGAAAGGCTATTACTCTATTGTCTGCAAAAAAGGAGACCACACTAAAAATCTACACAAAATGAGATGGAAGAGAACTATGATGCAGATAAAGGAAAGAAAGACAGACAGACACACAGGCAGACACCTAAGTGATCTGGAGAATGACCAACCTCCCTGAAAAAGATTTTAGACTAATGATTGTAAAGATGATTCAAGATCTTGAAAATAAACTGGAGGGCAAATTGAATTACAGGGAACACTGAACAAAGAAATAGAAGATTTAAAGATTAAGCAAGCAGAGATGCAAAATACAATAACTTAAATTTTAAAAAATCACTGGAGGGAATACAGGAGGCAGAAGGACAAATAAGTGAGGTAGAAGAGAGACTGGTAAAAATCACTGACATGGAACATAGGAAAAAAAAAAAGAAATGAAGACAGTAAAAGAGAATTCTGGGACAACATTAAACAGACCACCATTTGTATATAGGGGTGACAAAATGAGAGACAGAGATAGGGCCAGAGAAAATATTTGAAGAGATAACAGCCAAAAACTTCCCTAACATGATGTAGGAATCAACCACTCAAATCCAGGAAGCACAGTTACTACCACATAAAATAAACTCAAGGAGAATTACCCTGAGAAACATATTAATCAAACTGAAGACGAGGAGAAAATATTGAAATCAGCTAGGGAAAAGAAATAAATAGCCTACAAAGGAACCCCAATAAGGTTATCAGCTGACTTTTCAGCAGAAATTCTGCAAGCCAGAAGGGAGTGGCATAACCCACTTAATGTAATGAAAGAGATAAAAACAAAACAAAACGAAACAAAACAAAACTCCAACCAAAATTACTCTATCCAGCAAGGCTCTCATTCATATTTGAAGAAGAAATAAAAAAATTTACAGATAAGCAAAAGCTAAGAGAATTCAGCACCACTAAACCAGCTGTACTACAAATACAAAAGGAACTTCTTTAGATGTAGAAGTCCACAACTAGAAACAAAAATATTACAAATGACAAGGCTCACCATTAAAGGCATTCATACAGTAAAGGAAGGAAATCACTTACATATAAATATGTTATCCTAACCAGAAATGGTGAGGAGAAGAGGGTACAAATGCAGGATACTGGAGATGTATTTGCAATTGAGAGACCACCAACTAAAACAATCTCATTTATATGTATATAGACTCCTATATCAAAACTTTAGGGTAACTGCAAGCCAAAAATCTACAATTGATACACACCTAAATAAGAAAGATAAACTCAAATACAACACTAAAGATAGTCATAAAACCACAAGAGGAGAGAACAAGAGACGAAAGGAAAAGAGCAACAAAAACAAATCCAAAACATTTAATAAAATTACAATAAGAACATACATATCAATAATTACCTTAAATGTAAATGGACTAAATGCCCCAACCAAAAGACATAGACTGGCTAAATGGATAAAAAAAACAAGACCCATACATATGCTATCTGCTAAAGACCCACCTCAGTTCTAGTGACACATAAAAATTGAAAGTGAGAAGATGTAAGAAAATATTCCATACAAAAAGCAGACAAAATAAACTTTAAAATAAAGAATATTAAAAGAGACGAAGAAGGACATTTCATAGTGATAAAAGAATAAATCCAAGAAGAAGATATAACCATTGTAAATATATATTCATCCAACATAGAATCACCTCAACATATAAGGCAACTGCTAACAACCCTAAAAGGAAAAATTGACAATAAGAATATTGAGGAACTTTAACACCCTACTTACAGCAATGGACAGATCATACAGAGAGAAAATCAACTGGAAACATGGGCCTTAAATGATGTATTAGACTACATGGAATTAATAGATATTTATAGAAGATTCCATCCCAAAACAGCAGGATACACATTCTTCTCAAGTCCACATGAAACATTCTATAGGACAGATCACATTCTGGGCCACAAATCAAGCCTTGCTAAATTTAAGAAAATTGAAATCATATCAAGCATCTTTTCCAACCACAACACTATAAGACTAGAAATCAACAACAAGAAAAACAACTGAAAAAAACACCAACACATGGCAACTAAACAACATACTACTAAACAATCAATGGATCACTGAAGACATCAAAGAGGAAATTTTATAATACCTAGAAACAAATAATAAAGACACAACAATCCAAAACTTATTAGATGCAGCAAAAATGAGTCTAAGAGGGAAGTTTACAGCCATACAAGCCTACCTCAGGAAACAAGAAAAATCTCAAATAACCTAACTGTACCCCTAAAGCAACTAGATCAAAAGAACAAACAAAACCCAAAGTTAGCAGAAAGAAGGAAACCATCGAGATCAGAGCAGAAATAAATGAATTAGAAAATAAAAATAAAAAGATGAATGAAGCTAAAATCTGGTTCATTGAGAAGATCAGCAAATTTGATAAACCCTTAGACTCATCAAGATAAAAAGATAGAGGACTCAAATTAATAAAATTAGAAATGGAAAAGGAGACGTTACATAGGTATCACAGAAATACAAAGGATCATAAGAGACTACTACAAACAACTATATGCAAATAAGCAGACAACCTAGAAGAAATTGACAAATTCTTAGAAAAGTACAATCTTCCAAGATTAATCCAAGGCAAAATAAAAAAGATGAATGGACACATCACAAGTACTGAAACTGAAAATGTGATTTAACAACTTCCAACAAACCAAAAGTCCAGGGCCAGATGGCTTAACAGGCAAATTCTATCAAAAATTTAGAGAAGAGTTAACACCTATCCTTCTGAAGCTATTCCAAAAAATTACAGAGGAAAGGACAATTCCAAAATCATTCTATGAGGCCACCATCACTCAGATACCAAAACCAGACCGAGATATCACAAAAAAAGAAAATTATAGGCAGTATCACTCATGAACATAGATGCAAAACTACTCAACCAAATACTATCAAAATGAATCCTGCAATACATTAAAAGGGTCATATACCATGATCAAGCAGGATTTGTCCCATGGATGCAAGGAGTTTCCAATGTCTGCAAATTAATCAGTAATATATACATTAACAAATTGAAGGATAAAAACCATATGATCCTCTCAATAGATGCACAATAAAGCTTTTGACAAAATCAAACACCAGTTTCTGATAAAAACCTTCCAGAAAGTGGGCATAGGGCATACCTCAACATAATAAATGCAAACCCACCATGGCTAACATCATTCTCAATGGTGAAAAGCTAAAAGGATTCTAAGGTCAGGAACAATAGAAGGATGTACACTCTTGCCACTACTATTCAACATAATTTTGGAAGTCCTAGCCATGGCAATAAGATGAGAAAAAATAAATAAAAGAAATCAAAATTGGAAAGGAAGAAATAAAACTTTCACTTTTTGTAGATTATGTGATACTATACCTAGAAAATCCTAAAGACACCACCAGAAAACCATTATAGCTCATCAATGAATTTGGTAAAGCTGCAGTATACATGATTAGTACCCAGAAATTGAACACATTTCTATATATTAACAGTGAGAAATAAGAAAGAAAAATTAGGGAAACAATTCCATTTATTATCACATCAGAAAGAATAAATACATAGGAATAAATCTACATAGACAAAAGACCTGTACCCTGAAAATTATAATATGCGAGTAAAAGAAATCAAAGATGACACCAACATATGGAAAGATATACCATGCTTTTGGATTGGAAGAATCAATATTGTCAGAATGACTATACTACCCAAAGCAATCTACAGATTCAGAGCAATCCCTATTACATTATCAATGGCATTTTTCACAGAAAGAGAACAAAATATTTTAACAAAGCAACCCTGAGAAAGAAATGGAGCTGGAGGAATCAGACTCCCTGACTGACAATACTGCAAAGCTACAGTCATCAAAACAGTGTGGTACCAGCACAGAAATAGAAATGTAGATCAGTGGAATGGGATAGAAAGCCCAGAATTAAATCCATGCACATACTGTCAACTTATCTATGACAAAGGAGGCAAGAGAATACAATGGAGAAAAAGACATTCCCTTCAGTAAGTTGTGCTGAGAAAACTGGACAGTTACATGTAAAAGAATGAAATTAGAATACTACTAACACCATACACAAAAATAAACTCAAAATGGATTAAAGAAGTAAATATTCGACCAGATACTATAATACTCTTAGAGGAAAACATGGGCTGACCACTCTCTGACAAGCGACAGCAGTATCTTCTAAGATCTGCCTCCTAGAATAATGACAATAAAAACAAAAATAAACAAATGGGACCTAATTAAACTTAAAAGTTTATTCACAGCAAAAGAAACCCTAAACAAAAAAGACAACCCAGAATGGGAGAATATATTTGTGACTGATAAGGGATTAATCTCCAAAATATATAAATACCTCCTGTAGTTTAATTTCAAAAACAAATGACCCTATCAAAAATGGACAGATCTAAACATACAATCCTCCAAAGAAGTCACACAGATGGCCAAAAACACATGAAAAGATGTTCAACATCACAAATTATTAGAGAAATGGAAATCAAAACTACTATGACATAGCACCTTACACCAGCCAGAATGGCCATCATCAAAAGTCTGCAAACAATAAATGCTGGAGATGGTGTGTAGAAAAGGGAAACCTCATACACTGTTGGTGGTAATGTAAAGTGGTGCATACCATTATGGAAAACTGTATGGAGATTCCTCAAAAACTAAAAATAGAATTACCATATCATCAAGCAATCCCTCTCCTGGGCACCTATCTAGAGAAAACCATGACTTGAAAAGATACATGTACCCCATTGTTCATTGCAGCACTATGTACAATAGCAAAAACTTTGAAGCAACCTAGTTGTCCATCAACAGAAGAGTGGAGAAAGAAGTGGTACATATACACAATGAAATTCTACTCGGCCTTAAAAAGTACTGAAATAATGGCATTTGCAGCAACAGGGATGGACCTAGAAATAATCATGCTAAGTGAAGTTAGACAGTGAAACACAAACATCATATGCTATCACTTACATGTAGAATATAAAAGAATGTATGCAATGAACTTATTTGCAGAACAGAAACTGACTCATATACCTTGATAAACTTATGGTTACCAAAAAGACCAGTTTGGGGGGAGGGGTGGACTGGGGTTTGGGATGGAAATGTTCTAAAATTAGGTTGTGATGGTGGTTGTACAACTATAAATATAATAAGATTCATTCAATTGAAAAATAAAATTGTAATGCCTGCAAAGTTTTCTTTGGAGAAAATTCCTGCTAGAATCTGTATAGAATAGAACAAGTCTATTTCATGATTATGAAGTGCCTCTAGGAATGTAATATTAGATTGAATTAGACCATTAGAATAGTTCCTAAAATCCTTTCAGAACATAGCATAGCATATCATTTACATAGCAGGATCAGGGATGATCAAGCCTTGACACATATTGTCAGTAAACATTTGTGAGATTTATGTACACAAAAATATTCTGTGTCCCATTAGCCTGCCATTAAGCACAACTCCTTCTCACAAAGTTTCCTATAACTTTCCTGTGTCAACCTTAACAGGGGTGATTTTTGTCATATATAGCAACCAAATAATGTCCAAAGTCTTACCTCTTCATGCTATTAAATTTAATTTCCACTTTCCTTAAATGATTTCTATATAAATTCACATTCAGCATAATCAGAAAAGTAAATCAAGCTTTGACATTAGTCACATGTCAGTATTCTTTTACTCATCCTACTAAGGTATCATGGATTGTGGCCCCTATCCAAAATTATCCACTCTCTATTATTCACTTGTAGTATTTCTCTCAATTTTTTGAAAATTAATCACAATGGTAATAAAACCTATAAAGCACAATCTGATGGTTAACTATTTTTGGCTACCCCAAAGTTGAGTCATCAGGACATATGTCATTTCATTCCCCAAGATTATCCAAGTGTAATATTACACATCCAAGTGAATATTTAGGCAGATTTCATAAATCAGTAGAAATCAAAATTTTCTTCTGTGCAAATCAGGTCTCCACTGAGTTTTTCTCTAAAACCAGTAGCCATTAGATAGTACCATACCTGAAATAAAGAGTAGACAGGATTATTCTCTAGATCTGAGATACTCTCAGGAAATTGTTATGATTGACTTTCTTCCTAGTACTCTGCCACACTTTTGAGCGTTCCTCCTATTTGCTGGATTTCCTCTGTTTCCATGTATCGTCTTGATCCACACTCCTTTTCCTTTGCTCAGTCTTTCTCCTCCTGGCTCAGCTATACTCTTTACCCACAGGGCGGAAAAATAAGGAAAAGTGACAGATACTTTCTATCAGACTCACTTGAGATGTATACCAAATTATTTGACTGCTTAAAAAAAATAACAATACTGTCTCTGTTGAAGGTGATGGAGTTATAGCCACAGTTAAATGATTTTTATTTTTCCATTATAGTTGGTTTACAGTGTTTTGTCAATTTCTACTGTACAGCAAAGTGACCCAGTAACAAATATATATACATTCTTTTTCTCCTGTGATCCTCTATCATGTTCCATCACAAGTGACTCTATACAGTTCCCTGTGATACACAGCAGGATTCCATTGCTTATCAACTCCAAATGCAATAGTTTGCATCTATTAACACCAGATTCCCACTCCATCTCCCCTTTGGCAACCCCAGTCACTTCTCCAAATCCATGCATTTCTTTTCTGTGAAGAGTTTCATTTGTTCCATATATTGGATTCCAGATATAAGTTATATTATATGGTATTTGCCTTTTTCTATCTGACTTACTTCACTTAATATGAGAGTCTCTAGTGCCATCCATGTGGACCCCAATTTGGCTACATGGGGTGAAATAATGGTATATTCTACAGTATGTTTAAGAATAGGAGCTGTCAAATGTAATGGCATATGTAATATGTCTTGTGCATTTATACCAAGTTCTTGAGATACACATAAGTCTCTTTGGGCCTAAGACTCTGGGATCAGACAAAATCAAAGAACATTTTTTGAGGTGGGAAAGTTAGAAATTTCTGCACTTTCATCATTCCTTATTCCTCATTCTCATATGCAGTCTTGAAATCTTCCCCATCAAGACCCTGGCTTACCTCCTTTCATATACAACATGAGATCACAGTCATTTAAATAATCCATGCTTTTAAGAATTTAATAACATATTTTGAGTAACAGGTACTTCAATTACTCATTTTAATGTCAAATTATATCAGTGTTCTGAGGGTGTGGTAGGAATATGGTTCATCCTTATTTCCTTGCTTGTTTTTTGTTATATTGGTAGCAACAATATATACAATATGATAGGAGAGATATCCAGGTAGTCTGAATTGATAGAAAATTTGTTCTCCCAAAGCTTTACTTCTGTTACAAGATAAGTAAAGTATAAAGCAGAATATGTATCAATCCCAGTTAACGATTTGTGGAGGCTACTGGTAAAAGTCCATGGAGCTATTGGTATAGGTCCAATATAAACAAGTGCTAGACATAAGGCAGAGCTTCTGACCTTGAGGAATTATTCCTCAAGCCTTTTTTAATGAGTTTTCTTTTGTCAAAAATGGGTATAGTTTTTTTTTTTTTTTTTCCTTACAGAAGTTTTATAGGATGCAAGGGTAATGGGCATTATCTCTATCAGACATGGTATGAGTACCTATATTTTTGAATGTTTCATATACCTAGAGAGAAAGACTTGGAGGTCTAACAAAGGCATCTGCGTTATCATTCTAATCCTCTCTGATTTTTGTTTGTGATAGTTTTTTTTCTGTGGTTGTGTATATGGCACACACAACCTGCCCCCCCCCCCCACAAACACACATACCACAGTTGTCTACATGAACCGCTTTCATTCTTTCTGCAAATTCCCACAGATAATTCCATTTCTAAGAATCCCATAGGAAGGTACTTTTATTGTCTCGGCATCTAGGATTCTGTTTGCCTGTCCATATTGCAAGGATACTAGCTTCTGCCCAACAGTCTGTAAATATTCAAACAGTGCCCTAAGCACCCAAGCCTAATTTCCCATCTACCACAAAATAAACAACTCTCAGCTCTGACCTTCTGTCACTAAGATTTTTACCATCTGCAGGGTATATTGCAGATGATTTCTAACCAACAATGAAATCCTCTATTGGGAACCTGGAAGTCTGTGTTACCTCAGTTGGGAAGAATCATGTTGCTCAGCTTATGCAGCAAAGAGGGCAGAAAAGTCCTTGGAGTGCTCTATATCCAGTCTTATGGGCAGTGAATTAATCTTCTCATGAACAAAGTGGATTCCTTTGAAATTTTCCTGGTTAGTATGCCCAGGAATATATTATTTCCATCTCATGAGTAATCTTACTAGGTTCTTCTATATTTGAATATTTCTCATCTGTCACCACAGCCATAATCAGTATCTCTGGCTCCAGAATTATCTGATGCCTTTTTATGGTAAGGCAGTTTATACAAACATCCCACAACAAGGTAGTGAGTGTCTATTTAATGGGCTGTGAAAAGCAACTGCACAGGCTGCTTTTGAGTAGAGAACTCCTGGGAATTTCACAGACTGGACTGACACTTGAATTTTAGTTGGATTTAACAGTTAGTCTATTTGTAGTGTGACTGACTATAGTTCTTAACTCTTCCAGTGCTTCTTCCTCAAAAGAAGTAACTCATGATATTATTGATGCTGTGTATTAAAATGGTTAAACAGATACCAAGTCCAAATCCTGTCACTAGACTCTGGCAATTCAAATATCCCTGTAGAAAAACAATAACTGTGTACTAAATTCCAATCTAGAGAATGCCACATAGAGTTGCCAGATAAAATATATTACTTGTACAATGCAATATGTAGGACATATTTATACTAAAAAGAAAGCATTTAAAAAATCTGAAGTTCAAATTTAACTGGGTTTCTATGTTTTATTTGCTAAAATGGCAAACTTACCTTTGGATGGAATCCAAATTTGTATAGAAATAAAGGAATTAGCCTTGTGACTTGCTGTCCCCTTGGCTTGTTGTCCTTCCTGTGGAGCCTACCCTATATCAAGTACAGCTGAACCAATTTAAGGAATCATATTGTTAATTCTGGTAGTCTATTGTCAAACTCCTGGAGCCATCTGTTTTGTATACTGGCCATACAAGACCAATAAAAGGACTTAATGGGGAATTAAAAATCCCCCTCCAACCATTTCCTGAATCATAATAGTGATTTCTCATTGCCCTCCTGATACCATGTTGCTTAATATTTGCTAAAGAGGAAAGATGGGATAAGTCCAATATTTAGTTTGACCAATTAACTGGCTGAAGAACAGAAACAGTCTACAGAAGGGGTGAGAACATGCCCCATTCATGCACAGTACCCACCCAAATTATTCACTCAAGTAAACTGACCATAGACTAATCTCTCCAGTGCCATTCTACAATTTGTTTTTCAACTTCCACTTTAATTTCCTCTACCACATCTCCATATGCTCTTATTATAGACTTCAGGGCTATCAGAGTGCCATCTGTATCCATCAGAGGGATTATATTGGACTCCTGTATCTAGAATGTGTAAAATGTGCTGCATGGCACCCCTGAACATGTCACCCAATTCTTTGCATATTAAGATGCCCATTCAGGGGTTAGAGAAGAGAATCTATGCTTTTTAATTTCACTTAACTTTTAGAGTATAAATTTACAACCTTCCTCCCTTACCCACTGTTCATTCCATATAGTTCATTCTAAAGCATGATCCTCATAATTATACTTGAATTTCTTTAGGCCAGAATAAAGAGATAATGTTAGATGTGGTAATGTAAGTGGTGGGTGGAACAGTTCTCTCACCTGTACACCCCACCCTATGTTGACAATGAGCAACTGACTTAATGGGAATCCTATGAGGTTTCTCTGTTTTTAATCCCATTTTTCTAAAGCCATCTAAACAAGTCCATCCAATTTTGTCATGTATCCCTTAAACATTTCTTCTATTTTTTTCTATTTTTCTCCTATTATGTAGTTTCTTCTGAGTGGCTGGCACATGTTTCATATCATACAACTTCTGGTAGAGAGAACAGTGCAATTAGTGCCTCCAAATGTTCTCTAGACCCCCAAAACAAGATTACATAAGGCACCAAAGATTGGGGAATCATTTGTCATACTATAATCTATAGCATAGTCCTTGTTATTAAATATGTCATCATAATGCTAGTTTAGAATTGCCTGCATTAATAACATTTATATTGCCTCCAAAGGAATGTAGATCTGCCAAAAATCCTAATTCACTAGCTGTAGCATGCTAATAAATAACCACTACCTGGAAATGTGTGCTAAAGCAAGTTTACTTGGGGATTACTTGTCAACCTAAAGATATTTTTTTCCTTTTAGCATTTTCTGGAAATAGAGACCCTCTATCCCACCACATAATTCATTCTAAGAATTTACGCATCTATGCCAATAACAAATTGCCAGACTTCTCCTATAAAGAACCCTAATTCTTTAACAGAATAGCCTTGGAATTACATGGTCACTTGACCATAGCCTTCATTCCTATATACATACATACCATTTAGAGTAATCAGTGATGTACCAGCTACCGAGGTAGTTGTGGAAGCATAAGAAGGCTTTTCCACTGTCAGAGATTTCTGATAGTATTTATTTTTATCTTATTAAGGAAGCTTATTTCAGATATCTATTTTTAGTTTAACTGCTAACAACAGGTAGAGATTGAATTTTTTGCTAATTTCCCTTTCTGCCCAGCGGAAGGTTCTGTGTCCATCCATTTAGCTAGTTCTCTGAGTTTAAAGTCCAACTTTTCTAAGTTCCATTGGTCAGAATGGCTCACAAAATCTGCCTCAAATCTTTCACACTTCTCCTCAAAGATGAGTAGACACCATTATGACATCAAATCCTCATCCTCTTTTCCATTTCATCCTGTGACTGAAGGTGAGTTAGACATTTATGAACTGTGGGTCTGAAAGACATCATTTACACAGAGACACTCTGTGCTAACAGAGAGAAAGCTTGACAAGTTTAACTCAAAAGAATCAAAGACCTTCTGCAGTATCAAACTTACTAAGAATCACAATGATTGATTTAATCACCAGACACTGGCAAGTCATGGAAACTTTTGCCTCAAAAACAGCTATTCTCCTTTTTTTTTTTTTTTTTTTTCGCTGCATTTGGATGTACTTTGGCATTTTGGGCCTTGCAGAAATAAATGTGGGGCATCACATACTCAAAGGGAGCTTTCTGGTCAGGAAAGATTTCTAATTAATTTTCCAAAAAAATATTCTACAAACCATACTGCCATTCCCCTTAAAATTCATAAATTCTACTTATTTATTATAAACAAACTAGACCAAGTAAATTCTGGTAAAAACATTGCATAAATATTTTCCATTATATTCATTATCTTTTCATG
This sequence comes from Phacochoerus africanus, assembly GCF_016906955.1. Taxonomy (NCBI): domain Eukaryota; kingdom Metazoa; phylum Chordata; class Mammalia; order Artiodactyla; family Suidae; genus Phacochoerus; species Phacochoerus africanus. The sequence goes on along the minus strand of NC_062544.1, from coordinate 251,650,849 downwards.
AAAAAAAATGTTATTAAGAGATCTGATTAGCATGTGAACAATGAAATGTGACATGCTCATTTTTTCACTGTTTTTTTTCTTCTCTCCCTGGGATCACAAATATATGAAGGGCAAGTTAAAACTAGTTGCTAATCTACTATAATCATGCTGAAAACAAGAGGAAAAACAATGGTAAATAAATCTTTATGCATACATAGTTATGTAGCAAACATCTTTACATCACTTATTATAAGACAAACACTGTTTTAAGCACTTTTACAAAATAATACCTCATTTAATTAAATACCAATAAACAATTCTATGAAGTAGTTGTTATTTCATCATTATTACAGCCATTTTATAGAAGAGGAAATTAGAAAAAGTAGCTTGTCCAAGGCAAGTAGAAGAGACAAATTTGAACCCTAGTATCTGACTTCAAGATTCACTCAATCACTATGCTAAGCTACTTCTCCTTAAAATAACTATGTATAAAGTTATTAATGCAAATATGAGTTTTTTGGCATCACTTGAGAAAGAGTATATATGATAGTGAATTAACAGTTAAGAGTTCTGGATTTTATCCTGGCAGTGAAATCATCAAAGTGGTCTTTGCTATGTCTGTTCATTAACCTTTGTGCCAGTTTTCTCATCCAGACAATATGGGATTTGTTCATAAGTGTATAAATTCAAAATTTATATATGTAAGGCCCAGGATAATAAGAGTAAAATATTCTGGGGTAAGAGCACCCTTTCACTGCATAAATATAACTTCTGACTTCCCAAAAAAGTGAAAGATGCTAAGGTCAGACTTTGAGGGGTGATGGAACAATGAAGATACAAATATTGATTTAAGAAGAAAGTACTTGGTACTATGTTATAAACAAACAGCAACACATATACGCATATATATCCAATATATATCTCTCTCACACACATATAATTAATCTGTTCTTTCATTTCTTTATTAGTTTGAAAAATATCTATTGAGCATCTATTATGCTATTGATAGGATTTAGGACATGCTACCCCAAAATATGATACCTTGGAACATTAAATGTCATAAGCTAAAGGAATTTTAAGAAAATGAAAGAAGTAATAAGGTCTGCTCTGACTTTCCACCTTCATCCTTCTTCCCTGAGACAGGTCATAAAACTCCCATCTAAAAGTTACCCTCCCTGTAACAGAAGAAAGACATTCTTATCACCAGAGATGGGGAACTGGGGTTCAAGAAATCTGTACAAACAAAACTTGTTAAACTAACCCTTATCTTCCTACTTACCTCATCATTTACTAGCCCTAGCTGAAATCCTTTTGCATTGCCAGCTCTTCACAAATTGTACTATGTCTGTGTCTAAAAGGTGTAAAAACTCCTTCACTATTTTTCAAAATATATAATAATTCCTTGGAAATCACTGGCACTTGCTCTGATACTTCTATTCTCTCTTTTATTTTAATATTAAACAAATAATCTAAGCTCTTTATTTTTTAAACTTTTATTATTGAAAGTACCAAAAACATTAAAAATTAGAGAGAATTATATAATAAACCCATACACACACAATATATATATATATGTATATATGTGTATATATATATATATATATATATATATACATCACCCACTTTCACTGATTATTAGCGAATAGGCAATATTATTGTCTGTACTTCTAGTCTCTTATCTCATTTTAAACTGTTATGAAACAACTCAAGCAATTTCCATATAGAACTATTCATAGTATTCTAGGATATCTCTCTAAAAATGCTTTTTTAAAAATCCAAAATATTTCAAAACAAAGAAAATTACTTATTTAATAATATTAAAAATTTTATTCAAAAATCTACAAAATCACAAACATGTTTCAATCTTTTTGATTGAATCAATATCCAATACATTGATTACTTTGTAATTAATTATACACTTACTACACCAGTTTTAGTAAATAGGTTCTGCCTTCCTATTGATTTTTTCCATTTATTTATTTTCAAAACAAAGTTATATTTACTGTAGCCTGGTTTTAATATATATAGAAACCCTATGGTGCTACATAACATTTTCTAGATTCAGGTTTCATTTTTTTCAGAACTACACTGCAGATGGTGTTATGAGCATCTATTATAAGATCCATAATCTGATTGGATTTTTTCATAATATTAGCAAAGTGTTGATCACTGCTTAGCTTTATTAATTCACTAGTCATCCTTTCTTAAATTTTACACCAGTTATGTTTTTGATCCAAAAACTACATACAAACTGTTCTTGTTAAAGTCACCAGAGACTTTTATTATTAAGTACAATGGTAAATTTTCTGTTCACATCTTACTTTGACCCATTGGCAACATTTGACACAGCTGATGAGTCATCATCCTTAATGGGCTTTTATCAATGGGCCCCCAAGAAACCACACTCTACCTGGTTGTCTTCCTTCCATAGAGGCCACTCATACTGTTTTCTCCACTGTTTCCCTTCTTTCCAAATGTTGGTGTTTCTTGGTCCTTAGATATCATTTTCTTACTATTAATTGCTTATGGTTTATATCTCACCCAGTCTCATGGCTTTAAATATTATGTATTACGTACTGACAATTCAAAAATTTGGATTTCTATTCTGAGTCTTTTCTCTGAACTTCTTCATTTTTAGCCCCTCCATCTGGATGACTAATGAATACCTCTTACTGAACATGCTCATGGTAAATAATGAACCTGAGGTATATGAAGGATTGCTAAATCTCAATAATAAAAGACTAGACAAAACAATTCATACAGATGATATTTAAAAGATATATAAATGACAGTAGGCACAGGAAAAGATATCCAGATCATTAGTCATCAAGAAATAACTACCAGATTCCATCACTAAATAGGACAAACAGTAACAAGTCTTAGCAAGGATTTTGAGTAAATGAAACTCTCATACATTGCTGATAGGGATGCAAAAGGGAACAAAAATTTGGAGAACAATTTCTTTAAAAAATAAAAGCATACCGGCTGCAACCATTCCATTCCCAGATACTTATGCAAGAGGAATGAAAATATGTCCACAAAAATATTTATATTTGAATATCATAGAAGCTTTATTCATAATAACCAAAAATTAGAAATGACCTAAATTTCCATCAATTAGTAAATTAACAAACACATTATAGTATACATAAATAAGGTATCATTTTGCAATAAAAAGAAATAAACTGCTGATATATTCAATAACATGGATGGATCTCAAAATGTTATGCCTAATAAAAGAAATAAGATCTCAAAATGTCATACTGTATACTTTCATTAATGTGAAATTAAAGAGCAAATATGATAAGAACAAATTAGTGGCTGTCTAGGATTTTATATGGAGGGGCAGACTGACTTTGAAAGAACATAATAGGAATTTGGTGTATTATTGAAATGTTCTGTATCTTGATTTTGTTGGCTATAAAATGCATGTATTTTTGAAGTTTATTGAACATTACACTTATGATGCCTATATGTAGTCATGTGCATGTAAATTATACCTCAATAAAGTTGCTCAAGTATATGTGGGTGTGATTGTGCATTTGCTTAAAAAATGCGAATACTTCACTACCACCTTCACTGCTTTCTGGCCCAAACAATCATCTTTATCCAGATTATTGTTTTAGCCTCTGAAGTATCCAAGCTTCCCAACTCTGTCCCCCCAAAATAACTTCTCAATACGACACCAGTGATCCTTTTGAAACGCAAGTCAGACTATGTCAACTTTCTGCTCAGAATCCTCAAATGGCATTCTGTTTTACTCAGAGTACAAACTCTTAACTATATTTATCTTCTGCCCTTATTTCCTAATATTTTTCCTTTTTCCCACTTTTGCCCCATATACATTGACTTCTTTGCTCTTTATTCAAAATGCCAGTCATGTTCTGCTTCAGGATATTTTTCACCTATGTTTCTCTCACTCTAGAGCACTTCCCTTAGATGTTTACATGGCTAAACCTGGGGCCTCATTTAAGTCTTTGCTCAAATTGCTCATTTTCAGAGATACTTACTCAAAAAACTCATCTAAAATGCCAAATCACTAGCCTATCATCACCACTTCATATTTCTTGTGCTCTTTATTTTCCTCATGGAACATATCAACTGCTAATATGGTTATAGCTGATGCAGTATGTTTTCTGTCAACTTCCATTATAATGAAAGCTTCTTGAGGACATTCTTTCTAGTCATTGCTATCACTTCACAACCTAAAATAGTAAGTAAAAGATAAAAGCTAATCATAGAACATCTTTAAATGTATGAAAGAAAGCAGACTATTATACATTATACATAGAAAAATACTTTCAGAGTAATGAAATATTCACAGTAAGATACAAAAGTGTATGGAACGGTGCTACTTTTGAAATAAGCATTTGGGGTATACATGCAGATTTTATAATGATGAAACTATAATATTTATAAAATTATGCATTCTCTCAAAACTGAGAGTAATTCAAAATGTAAAATTGCAAAGCCAAATATTATCCCAAACCCCAACTTTCCATGTTTATTTTTTTACAGTAGTATTAATGGAGACATTTTACTTAATCTTTTCCCCTTTAAAATGACTTACATTTTCATATGGGTTGTTAGAAGAATTCTTCCTTCATGTTAAAAGTTAAATAATTGAAACAAGTTATGTTTTGATGGTAATTGTTTTAATATTTTCTCTTACATATGTTGTGCCCTTTTAGTCTGCATATTTTTTCTTCCTTTGATTACTAGAACTTATGCATTATGTACTGTCTCAACACTTTTTCTAGACCCCTTCTCAGTTTTTCTACTTCGACAATGACAATAATTCTTAAATGATGATTTTTGTCATTTAGAACTATTGTCCTCTCTTTAAGTGTTTTGCTCTTCACTTTTTTCTTTTTCATTCAATATGATTATTTCAACTCATTCTACCATGCCACAGTTGCATTTTTCAGCTATTTACGTCTCTTGATGTTTCTTATTTATTACCTTAGCATGACTTATTTTTCTGAATTGCTTACCTCAAATATAAAATCACACTTTTCACGCATTTTTTTTGTTTGTTTTACCTGAATTTTGAGTTCCTGTTCTATTGTCTCTATATGTTTAGGTTTATACATACCATTATCTATGGTATATGTCATACTGTAATATGTACTTTTTTTTTTTTTTGTCTTTTTAGGGCTACACCTGTGGCATATGGAAGTTCCTAAGCTAGGGGGCAAATCAGAGCTGCAGCTGTCAGCCATAGCCACAGCAATGTGGGATCCAAGCAGCATCTGCGACCTCCACCACAGCTCATGGAAATGCCAGATCCTAAACACACTGAGTGAGACCAGGTATCGAACTCATGTCCTCATGGACACTGGTCGAGTTTGTTACCATTGAGCCACATTGGGAACTCTAATTACCTGGAGTTATATTTTCTTACAAAATTCTTCATAGTAATGCTGGATTCTTTCTTTCATTACTTTACAGAAGGATATCCATAATTCCTAATAATGTTTACCATCCTTCTTATGCTTCAAGTTTGTTGATAGCTCTGTCCAGAACTTCCCTTTTTCACTCTTATTTATGTAACTGAATTCTGGTTTGTTTGTTTTTTTTTGTCTTTTTGCCTTTTCTTGGGCCGCTCCCCCGGCATACGGAGGTTCCCAGGCTAGGGGTCTAATTGGAACTGTAGCCACCGGCCTAGGCCAGAGCCACAGCAACGTGAGATCAGAGCTGCGTCTGCAACCCACACCACAGCTCATGGCAACATCGGGTCCTTAATCCACTGAGCAAGGCCAGGGATCGAACCTGCAACCTCATGGTTCCTAGTCAGATTCGTTAACCACTGTGCCACGACGGGAATTCCTATAACTGAAATCTTAATACTCATCCCACTTGATTAAGATCGAATTATTTTCTGGAGGTTCCCTTCATAGCTCAGAGGTTAAAAAACCTGACTGGGACACATAAGGATGCAGGTTCGATCCCTGGCCTTGGTCAGTAAGTTAAGGATCCAGCATTGCCATAAGCTGTGGTGTAGGTTGCAGACCAAAGCTTGGATCCCATGGTGATGTGCCTGTGGTGTAGGCCTGAAGCTCTAGCTCCCACACATAGCCTGGGAACTTCCATATGCCATGCCCCCCCCCCCAAAAAAAATAACTTATTTTCCTAAGTTTGAGTCTGAAGGCTAAGTCTTGTTTTCTATTTTTCTGGGATACGAAGGCATGAGAGATTGGGGAGAAATGAAACAATGTGTCTCTTTGAGTATAAATTCCTGGGTTACATGCTTTCCCAGGTCCTAATAAATGTCTTCTGGAATCCATCAAAAGCATACTTTATTTTTGAGACCATTGTTTTACCAGCATCTGCTTATCTGTTTTTATTCTCTCCAAAATGCAACCTATATATAAGGATATTCAATACTCTGCCAACTCAACTTCTCAGCATCATGAAACTGAAGTTATAAGGAACATCGACCAACTTATGTTTAAAAGCAGAGTTGAGGAGTTCCCATCATGCCTCAGTGGTTAACAAATCTGACTAGGAACCATGAGGTTGCGAGTTCAATCCCTGGCCTCGCTCAGTGAGTTAAGGATCTGGCGTTGCCGTGAGCAGTGGTGTAGGTTGCAGACTCGGCTTGGATCCTGCGTTGCTATGCTCTGGCATAGGCCAGAGGCTGCAGCTCTGAATAGACTCCTAGCCTGGGAACCTCCATATGCTGCTGGTGAGGCCCTAGAAAAGACAAAAAAAAAAGAAAAAAGAGTTGATTTTTCCAAGATATATAATATATGATCTATGTTTATATCCATGTTCTCTTTTTATTGTTGCTGGTAAACTTTTTTCCCTCTATTTCTGTTGTCCTTTGTTAAGTTATGAAAATATTTTCTCTAAATTTTGAAAATTATATCATATACCTCTATATCATCACCTCATTTACCTTTAGTTTCCTAAACTATTACATCAAAGTATTAGCAATACTTATCTTACAGCCCTATTTTGAATATTGCCTATGGAATGGAAAGTGTAGCGTTTTGTATGTAGACTCAGACAAAGTTGGTGATACAAATCAAGTTAAACTGCTGCTATTATTCATTTCCAATAAATGTATAGAAACTTGACACATATTCAAATATGATCAGAGAAAGAGATGGTATTTCCAAATATCTTTATTTTAGAGCTCGCCTTGGATATTTTCTTGAAACAAGAAATTAAGTTTATTTGGGGCTATATATGAAATTTATACATATTTTATAATGCATGTGAAGAAAAACCTTGACTTCTAAAGTAAAAGTACCATTTTTTTTAATTCTGGAAATTGAATTCTAATGAAGCAGATGGAAAAGCTGTAGGTAAACTTCAACTGCCATTAATTATGTATATCTGTTGGATTTCAACAGCTGGTATCATTATAAATGTTATTAGCTTTATTAGGCATGTATGTAGGATTTTATTTGCAAGATGTTTTATAGTCTTTAATTAGTACATAGCAATCTAAGAAGTAGATGAAGTTGGTTCTATTAAGTTCCAAGTAGTGAAAACCAAAATTTCACTGGTTATCTTTATAACTAATTCTGCTGGTATTTTGAGGTATAGAAGGAATTCAGTTTCCGAAGTGTGCTTATTATCATTCTCTGTATTTTCCAAGTATTATAACATTATTTTTTACCCTATTTTTAGTCTCACTTTTCATGTTTCTGGCATGAGATAGTTTTTCTTCATTCAGCACTTTTGAATAAAGTATTTTTTGTGAGAAGGGGTTCTTGTTTTATTTATTTTTCTTACGGAAAAAAATTCATGTAGGGATTCTACAGGTATTTAGTATACCTCAACTATCACATTAACTTTATTTTAAAAATGGGATCGGGGCAAAAATTTATATATCACAAATATTAGAGTGTAACTTCTAAAATCTGTTTTATTTAAAAGCATCAAAATTCCATCCACAGCTTTGATTACAGCTATATGTATCAATAAGAATCTAAAATTCAGGATTTCTAAATGTGTTTATCACAAAGCTCAGAACTCCTGATGCCTAGATTAACAGCAAGTCAGTTTTGGCTGATTGATTGATTATCACCCAGTCAAAACTGACTGGACATTAATCTAGGCATCAGGAGTCCTGGTCTGAAAAATCTAAAGCTAACAGTATGAATTGAATTGTGGAGATGATGACTTTTGCTCTCATTAAAACAGTGAAAAGCCCAGGATAATAATTCTCTTTGTATACTGTAATTCATATTTAAACTTCAAAAATATTTTAAAACTATATTGATGATTATCTAGCAATAAGAATGTGTGTGGATAACAGAATGACTTTTATCAGATTAAAGGTGACTAATTTGTCATCTTGACACCATAATTTGAAACAACATATTACTTAAGTAGTTAAAATCAGTATATTTAGATTTTTAATTAAAGTGTTAATTAGCTAGTCATGGGTAATTAAATATATTCTCTACTTTTTTACATTTAACATCTCCTCCCTTATTTACTTCTTATGACCATAAACTCTATAATATGCATATTTTACATAAGGACAAATGTAAGTTAAAAGACATAGTGGAGGAAATTGTTAAAAAGAGTTATTGCTGCATGATTCTTAAAACAAAAACAGAGACACACCATTTATATATTCATTGGAAAGGTCATCAGGGTGAACTGTAAATTATGCTATGGAATTATTAACTTCATGTAGTTTAACTGAAATAAAAAGCATATTATTATGCATAATGCATGTTTCTATTGCCTCAGGAAAAGCACTGTGCAATATTCATCACCACAGGTATTTATTAAATAGCTATGTATACACTGGTACTATCTAAAATGATATAAAATAGGTTTCAGGAGTGATACCTGTACCCTAAAGACATAATACTTAAGACAAACAGAACTCTATTAAAAAACATCTAGTATAGATTAAATTGTGCACTTTTCACTGGGACAAAAGCTTAAGTGTACTCCGTATGGTAATGAAAAAATATGTGATCTTCCCAATAATTTGCTATTTAATGCTGGAAATAAACACTAAGTCCAGTGTAAGGAAATATTTAAATAACCAAAAATACATAAAATAAATAAATGTCATTTATTAATTTCAACAAAGAACTTAAATTTGGAAATTGAATTAAAGTAAGAGGTGTTTAAAACATAATTAATGTAGGAAAAGTATAAAATTATAGATACAAAGCATGCTAATTATGAAATAATTAAAATAGAATGCTTAATTACAAATGAATTTGCAACCACCCCTTCAAAAAGAAAACATGATAACACACTTATCTAAATTATAATCCTCTGAACTATATGCAACTTTTTAAGAATATACAATACATATATATTTTTTCCTTTCTATGGCCAAGCCTGTGGCATACGAAAGTCCCCAGGCTAGGGAGTCAAATCAGAGCTGCAGCTGCAAGCCTATACCACAGCTAAGCAACACCAGATCCAGGCCATGTCTGTGACTTATGCCATAGGTTGAGGCAATGCTGGTCCTTAACCCACTGAGCAAGACCAGGGATTGAAACTGCATCCTCACAGAGACTCTGTCAGATCATTAACCCACTGAGCCACAATAGTAACTCCAATCAAGGATATGTTTTTTTTAAAATAAATGCCTGAAGTAAGTTAATGTCTAACAGAAATAAAAATAACTATCAATGTCATTGACTTTGGAATGTAATTGACTTTGGTTGGGTGGGTAGTAGATGTCAACAAGAAACCTGGGGGTCATTGATTATGTATCTTAGAGCAGTTGTGCTCAAATTTTGCTGCTTATTTGAACCATTTGAGAACTTTTAAAGACATGTCTAAATTGCATTTCATATCTATTAAATTAGAAATTCTGGGGTTGAAATGGCATTGGCTCTTTTTTTTTGTTTGTTTGTTTGTAAATCCCAGTGTTTCCAATGCATAGCCAAATTAGAGAATTAGTGTCTCAGACTAGTATCTGCCAAACTTAAAAGCTATTTATAATCCAAGAAGTCTCAAGCAGGGCCGAAGATTCCTCATCTCTAATAAAGTCCCAAGTTATGCAGTTGCTGCTAGTCCTTGGTCCTTATAAGCAAGGCCTTAGACCATCTTTGTCAATAAAACATCACATGAATACCATGTGAAAGTCTAACACAATATGTGTTTCTAGGTAAGAGAAAACAGTGCTATGTGAAATCTGTGATTACTTTCTTTTGAAACTTGTAATTTATTATAGTCCTATTAATGTTTACTATGAAAATTTTAAAATGTGTCAGTCATAAGCATCAATTATTTTTAAGGCAGGTATTTAGAAACATTTATTGATGTAGAAAGACATATAGTTTTGGCAGATGGTTTTATATATTAAGCTTGTTCTAATTACCTAAAAGATGTAATTTTTCTATAGTACATTAGAAGATTTAGGGTTTCAAGAGGGTTAGAATTCCTTAGTTCAGAGAAGTTTAAAATAATCTTATAAAAACCTTTAGAAAATTTATCCATGTGAGTTTGATTTTTCTATTAGTTATTTAACTTAAGAAAATCTAAAATAGCAGGATCAAGATTATCTTCTTTTGGATCCTGTCATGGTGCAGTGGAAACGAATCCAACTAGGAACCATGAGATTGGGGGTTTGATCCCTGGCCTTGCTCAGTGGGTTAAGGATCTGGCAAAGCTCCGTGAGCTGTGGTGTAGGTCACAGATGCAGCTCGGATCCTGTGTTTCTGTGGCTGTGGCACAGGCCAGCAGCTGTAGCTCCAACTGAACCCCTAGCCTGGGAATCTCCATATGGCACAGATGCGGCCCTAAAAAGCCTAAAAAAAAAAAAAAAGTCTTCTTTCATAAAAAATATGTAAAAATATAAACACCATTCATCTGAAAACTTCAAGAACAAAGTCTTATAAGCTATTGTCAATCTAAAGATAACTTAATGAAGTCTACTCTATTTTGATTTGGTTATTGAAGGAATAATTAAAAAGGAGGAATGCAACCAATACATATCCTGTGCCCGTAATTCTTCAAACTGTGTTCTTTTAAGTGTATGCTGAGTAGATACCAATAGTGTTAATTTGCTTCTTTAAATTTACTTTCCTCCTGTTACTAATATTCAGTAGAAAAATCTAATTTACCTTCACTTAATTACATTTTATTAATCAAAGCAATACATCTATGCAGCCATTTCTTTCCTAGTTATCTTCATATCTGATTAATACAAGTGGCTTTTTAAAATGATCCTGTAAGTGTATTAAGCATTAGGTGAAATAATAATTGAACATATTTTATTTTGAACATTGACATCCTGGTTTAGAAGAGGACTATAATAAAATTTCTAAAAGTTTCTTAATCATACCACTGTATGAAGTTGACCAGAATGCATTATATCTAATGTAGTACTCTGCCTTTTTTGCTTGTTCAGAACTACTGCCACCATTACCATCACAACAAAAAGTCTAAGTCATCTTTTGTTTGATAAAGATGAGAGTATCTGAGAAAGAATATGTTGTATTGACTTTTTAATTAAATTTCTAAAATTTTAATTTAAAAAATGAGTCTTTTTTTAAAAAAAATTAGGAGCCGGGAAATGGAAAATATATCAAATCAATGTATGTTAAAATCACTATTCAAAGTATACCTCGAGTAACATTCCTAGAATTGTAAAATTTAGATATCCATCATGTATTAAACTAACTCACACTTCCATGCACTGGTTTAGGTGATTTAATTATTGTCACACTGAAATGACACATGCTATGCTGGGTACATAATGACTTCTTGAGAAATAATGCCAATTAGACAGTTACTTCTAATACCTCTTCTGCAGAATGCACTGCTAACAAAGTCTCAAGTCATTATACCAAATCATCAGGCATAAACTTCCTTTTCTTTACCTTATTTGAAAAGAAGTAGAAAAAGTCATCTAACAAAATACCCCAATCTACCCTATTCAACAGTGTTGCATCTTCTGATATTTTTAACATCTTGCTCTTGAAAATATTTTCACAAACTACATTTAAGCTTTAAATAAAATTTATCTAACAACTTTGAAAACTGTAGACAGAAATAAAAGCATATATCTAAAATATAATAATTGAAACTGAAAAATTAAAAATGGATAATTTAGTTATTGTATATCTAGGTTATAAACTATGGTGACACTAAGAACAAGAAAACATCACATTGTAACTGTAGGTAAATTCCAGAGCTAAAAATTAGACTTAAATTTATGATTTACATGTTATTTCTTTTTTCTTTTTGAATAATTTTATATGGACATAAAACTACAAAAATATTACACAGATTTCCTTTGCATTATTCACCCATCTTCCCCTAATATTAACATCTTGAATAATCATATTATGATTATTAAAACTAGAGAAATTAATATTAGCACCATGCTGATAACTGAAGCAGATTTTATTTAGATTTCACCAGTTTTGCAATATTGTTTTTTATGCTCAAAAGTCCAATCTAGGATGCAAAATTGCATTTATTTGTTTGTTAAAACCAATATACAGATGAAGGTGCTTTACAATTGTAACCCATACACCTATAGGAAAAAAATACTAAATATTACTGATAGAATATAGTATTTGTGTACACTTCCTTTTGTTTTTAGTCTTATATTACTTAACCAAAATACTATTTTCCAAATTTATATAAGTTAATTCTTTTTATCCCCACTTTATTCACTGTAGTTATTGATTTGAAATATAAAGTTTATATAAATATAAAGTTTGAAATATAACTTTGTAGTCTACTTTCACTTATAGTGAAACTTACAGTGTAAGAGACTACCTCTACTAGTGACAGCCTAAAATTTCTTAAGTCTGAACCTGTATCAAAGTCTAGAGAACATTTTCTGGGAAAAATGAGCAATCAGACAGCAAAAAAATCCAAAAAGGAAAAGGAGAAGACTCACTCCCAAACATATTCTAGCTCTCCTGATGCTCAACAAATTCAACACCATAGATCCTACTGAAATTAAGATCATAGCAACAAGAGGAGGCTGCCTAGTCCTAAGAAGGTGGCCACTCTCAAAGGAGAATTTCACTAAAGGCAGATGTCTCCTCCACCAAGGCATAAAAGGAGATTTCCAGTAAATCAAAAAGATGCTCTTCAGAAACCTTATCTGGAAGTAGCTCATTGTCCTACTCACCTTCTTCAAGGTCACCACCAAAGAAACCTCCTAAGGATCAACTGAAAAGCTAGCAGGTTATGTAACTTCAGTAACTTCAAGGTGAAGGTACTGGCTATCATCTCCAGCAACTTGCCTGCTAAAAACTTGCCATTTTTCAACCCTGTACAGTCTGACAGTACCAGAAAAATACGTACTTCTGTATTTCCAGAGGGAAATTCAAGTAAAATGACAAAACTTACAGGCACTGAGAAATGAGAGCACCCCACACCAGCACCCAATTCTACAAAAGTAGAATCATCTAAAGGCAAATGAAAATGGCAAAATGTGAGCAGCAGATTCAGTACAGCAGGGATGCCAATATGGCCAACAAAATCAGCAGTCTTTATATGACTCTGGCCCCTTCTCTCCTCAACAATTTTCCACTCACATGGTCTCATGAGAATTATAACAAGGTAGGCAGGCTGTGGATACATCCCCATTCCCAGAGTGCTTCTTCAGGAAAGTGCCACAGAGAGATTTCCCTCACTGAAGACAGAGAAGTTGCCCCCACAGTCCAACAGAAGGCTACCTCTTTTTCCTCCTCCTTCTCCTCTAGCCTCCTCCTCTCAGTCCTCTCCCTTCTCCTTTTTGGCATCTGTGCTCACCTTCCCAAGAAGATATTCTTCTAGACAGAATACAGAGCAGTTTTTACTCCTTCACCTCCAAAGACAACAGCCCTCTCCCCTGCTCCTAAATGAAGGCATACATCACAATCCAACTGCAGAAAAACATGGGGATTCCCATTTGCCAATTCTCAAAGAAGCTTTCCAGTCACCAAGAGGCACTTGCCTTCATTATTCCAGGTTATGTATACCATGCAGCCATTAATGCTCCTGAAACAGTATCAGCACCAGAAGGTCCCAGGCAATACCAGAGTCAAAGGAGTGACTGAAGGTGAAGCTGAGGATAACCTTGATGACACAGAAGAGCAGCTGGGAAAAAGGCACTGACATAAATGTGGAAGACTATGGAAGACTGATTTCCCGAATATTGAAATGTTTGGTAAGATGTACATTTAATTTGACTTGTACACCATGGATGTACATTGCAAAAAGTGTTCATAGTATGTGACTGGCATTCTTTCATTGACAGCTGCTAAATTCATTTAGAGTGAAATATTTTAAGCCAATGTTTTTTCCTTAAAAGGAGTTTAAATATGGTTCCCAAAGAGTTGATTTTATTTTGCTTTCTCTCATTTGAACCGCAATGCCCATTTAAGTTACAATGCTTATGTTTCTGACTCTTCCATGTTTTGAGATTGACTTCCATGGTTCTGAGATTTCTCAGAAACTGGACTATCATTAAACAATGAACAGCTCCTGACCAATATAAATACAACAATTAACAAAATTATATATGAGTATTTTAAAGCAACGGTCTTTACTCTTTATTTATATACATAGTCAAAATATAACATATATACTATACAATCTTGTCCAGAAAGTAGAAGAGGAAGAAATACTGCCCAAGTGATTTTAGGAGACAATATTATTTTAATGCAAAAATCAGAGATAGATATTACAAGAAATGAAATTACAAACTAGTAGTCCTTGTAAACATACCATATCTAGTTAACAATGTTTTCTTTAATGAAAGGTTTTTAACTGTTAATTCAATATATTTGTTAGTTATAAGACAATTGATTATCAGTTTCTTCTTGAGGGATTGGCATTGATGTTAACATATATTTTATGTTAAGTAATCACCACAGTCCTTAGCTTTCATTTTTTGGCCATCCCCACAGCATGTGGAAGTTCTTATGGCAGGGACTGAACCCACACCAGAGAAGCAACCTGAGCCACAGCAGTGAAAACACCGGATCCTAACTCACTGAGCAACCAGGGAACTCCACCAGAGAGCTTTTCAAAAAGTCTAGGTCTCTCTTTCAAAAGCAATATATGATAATTTCATTTTCCTTGCAATACTAAGAAAGTAGAAGTAATCACAATTTCTATTATTCATTGGACTGATGTAGTAAAGTGTTATCTCGTTATTTTAATTTAAAGTAATTGTTTCTAGGTAGTACATGTGACTACTACATTTACTGCTATTTTGAATGTACAACTTGCTTAATCTTTGAACAATTTTCTAATATGCATATTTACGTTGTCAGTGAGACAGATCTTGGGCTTTGTTTCCCTTTAGTAGGAATGTACATACATCTCTACTAAAGGGAAATATGTGTATATATAATTTACATATATATTTGTTTGTTTAGATCTAAGGATGTTGTAGATGGTGATATGTAAATCTTACTGAACAGGAATCAGCATACGGACCAATTCTGGCCCTCTTCTTGTTCTTATACATGAAGTTTACTGAAATACAGCCACATTGATTTCTTTATGTTTTACCCATAGCTGATTTTGCACTACAACAACTGAATTGAGCAGAGCTGAGCAGTCACAACAGAGACTGTATGAACTAAAACACCTGAAATAATTACCATCTGGTCCTATTCTGACACCCATCACAGACCATAGGTAATAGGATTTAGAACTAGAAGGAAATAAAACATATTTCATTTTCTACTTGCAAACAAGGAGGTGGAATTAAAATATTTAAAAACTGGTCTAATTAAATGTCTAGTTACTCAAAACTAAGATGAGAACTCTAATCTCTTGATTTTCATTTTCATCAATTCTGTACCTGTATCTACTTTGCAAAATCTATAAATATGGCCATTACTATATAAACTAAAGAAAAATCAACTTTTGGTAAAATAAATACTAAGCTGATTGCAAATATTTTATCATAACAAAATCTTTCCTGAATCACAAATAGTTAATTGAAAAAACTGAACATTAAATTCTTAAAAAAATATGATGAATCTGAATGCCTTATATGACAACTATTAAGAGCAGAATCACTATCTAAAAACAACCCTAATCCTGAGGAAGGTAAAGTTTTTGCACTGTACTGCTTGACAGTGTTTAAAATTATTTTTTAAACATAATTTACATAGCACAGAGAAAGAATGAGAGATAATATAATATTAATATAAACATACATAGTAAAAGATTCACATAAATAAAGAATTTTATTTTTAGGACATGATATCACCCCCTTGTCCTTGCCATTCTTCAAGGATTCTACTACTAATTGTTTTGTTTTTCATGGTGAACTTAGCATGATAAGCAGTTTTTAGTTATTATATTTTACTTAAGATAACTGAAAATATATGTATTAGTTTGCTAGAGCTTTCATAATATATACCACAGATTGGGTGACTTAAGCAACAGAAGTTTATTTTCTCATAGTTACGGAAACTGGATGTCAAAGATCAAGGTGTCATCAGGTTTGGTTCATTCTGAGGCCTCTCTCTCTAGCCTATAAAGGGCCATCTTCTCCCTTTTTGTTTACGTGCTTTTTCCTCTATGTACACTTGTGTCTGGTGGGCAAGGGTACTCTTTTTATAAGGACACTAGTCACTTTGGATTAGGGCCCATTCACATTACCAGAGGACCCACTCATTTTACCCTAATTATACCTAAAGACTCTAAGTCCAAATACAGTCACATTCTCAGGTACTGGGATTAGGACTTCAGTGTATGAATCTGGGGTGGAGGGGAGAGAGGGCGATGCAATTCTGCCCATAACAATATATTACCCTAATTATCCTGTATTATTCATAGATATATTAGTACTACTTAAACTGTGAGAGAGACTGGGAAGTCTATGTTAATGAAATATATATATATATTTATATATATGTTAATGAAATATATATGTTAATGAAATATATATATATGTTTATAAATATATATATATTTTTTGGGGGGGGGTCTTTTTTTGTCTTTTTAGGGCCACGCCTGCAGCATATGGAAGTTCCAAGGCTAGGGGTCTAATCAGAGCTGTAGCTGCCGGCCTACACCACAGCCACAGCAACATCATCTGAGCCACATCTGTGACCTACACCACAGCTCACAGCAATGCTGAATCCTTAACCCACTGAGCGAGGCCAGGGATGGAGCCTGCAACCTCATGGTTCCTAGTCGGATTCATTTCTGCTGTGCCATAATGGGAGCTCCATGAAATGTATTTTTAAAATTATAGAACAATTCAGAAGTCACCAATAAATTCTATAGCAGAGCAATAATATTTTAGCCTGTTAGATTTTTTTTTGTCCTGGTCTGTGAAGCAGGTATCCGTGCCTTTGGCACTGAAAAACTGTCCCAAAGACTTAGCGGTATATTCTTAACAGCAACAATTCAGATACTGGTTTTTCGCAATTTGTTGGTATAAGATGGACTAGATTCAAATATTGCTGTGGCTGTGGCTGGCAGCTGCACCTCCAATTCGACCCCTAGCCATATGCCACATGTGAGGCCCTAAAAAAAATAAAAATAAAAAAGATTTCTTTCCACATAGGCAACATAGATTATCTAGAAATAAAAATAATCAGCTAAATGTTTCACAGTAACTATTGTTTCTTTATTTAAACCACAAAAGCTTTCTGGGATATTTTCAAATGACATGTATGAAAGCCATGATTATAAGCAGTCAAAGTTAAAATTAGATTCACCATACAAAATCATTACCAGTTTTGTTAAATGCCCCTTGTGACACACCTGCAAAGTCAATGTAACAACACTTTCAGGACTTCTGTAAAGTTTCCTCCTAAGATCTCTAATTATCATAAATAACTGTTTTTATAAACTGGGAGACAGAAGGGGTGAAATGACTTATTCATATGCACATGGTAGGAGAACAAACTGATTCACAGCTCACTTTTCTTCTTTTACATTTTATCTCATGACACCAAATAAGCTGTTAAATAACTATCCTGATATATATCTTCAAATTTTTGCTTTGAAATGACACTGGCATTATTAAATGGTAGAAATGTGCAAAATGAACAGTCATGTCTGTTTAAAACCAAAGCTTACTTATATAGAATTTCTGAGGTTCAGCCAAATTTTACACTAAATTTGCTGAAAATAACATCCATTTTTTAAATTTTATTTCAATAGAATGACCCAAAACTATGCAGGTATAAGAGAGTTGATATTTTTATAATGATGAGGTATATAATAAAATATTTATGTATATTTACTTTATGACTATGGCTGTTATAAGCCTTTACTTCATATGAGATGAGTTAAAAATGAAATGTTCATGAAGGACTCTCCTTAATGATACTCCCCATATAGTTTCAGAGCTTGTGGCTACTATATTATTAAAACAAAAACAAAAACAAAACACTTAAATCCCTGCAGCTAACTGTAGCATTCAGAACCTTTGTTTTCATATGAAAAGGCATATCTGAGTACAGACAATAATCTTTTCAAGTTTTATGGTTGCTGTGAGCATTTGCTCCTACTGAGGATCAACTGCCTTGAGCTGCAAAGAAATCACAACCTTCAATCCTCCTGCTAAAAAGAAAATCTAAATGGCAGAAGAGAATATTGTAGTTCCTAAGATAATTTGTGAATACCTTAAATGCTTGAAAATTCCCTGAATAGGACAACATATGACTATGTCAGAAAGAGAAATATAATCAAAGAAAGAAAACCGACTACCAAACACAAATCAAAATGGAAAGTAATAGAGATTAGTATTTATGTAAATGAGAATAATGATAATCTTATTTTCAAATTTAATAATATCTTCAATATGATCTAGCTTTTACAATATCAGATTTAAGGACATTCTAATAAAAAATTCATATAATAAAGTTTTACTGATCTAGCATTAAATGAGAGTTTAGCGCTTTCTACATTATTTTTTTAATTCTGTATATATACCACACAATAACCTATCTTATACACATGCATCAATGCATAAACAATGTCTAGATAATTACCATTAAAACACTAATGACAATAATGTAACAAAGTTTTATATTTTTATTTTTGTAAATTAATCATTGTTTTATCACATTGATGTTTCTACAAAAAATAAGATAAAAAAACTATTATATGATGATTTCTAAATATAAGTCTCTGACTCTGATATATTTCTAAACTTTAGACTCATAAACTCTTGTTAGATGGATATTTATGTTGATAACTGTAATGGCCATTTCAAACTTAACATTGTAAAACAAAACACTTGACTTCTACCATCAAACTTGTTTCTGGTACATATCCCCCATCCTAGAAAGGGGCAACTTCAAACTTCTTGTCTTTCTGTACAAATATCTTGCAGTCATTCTTTACTCCTCTTTTTGGCAAATACCCCAAATTCAAACTTTGACAAAATCTTATCTGCTTTAAATCTGAAATACATCCAAAATCACTGGTTTTTCCCTCCCATACTGCTGGCACCTTAATATAAGCCACCAGTACCTCTTGTTTCCTAACTGCTTTCCACATTCCTGCTCTTGTTTTTTCATGATCCGCAGCCAACAAGGCAGGCTAAGATAATCTATTAAAATGTAGGTCAATTTTTGGCATTCTCTGTTTAAAATCATCTAAAATGTTATATAATGTTTATATAATGTTTAGGATAAAATTACAAATCCTAATCATAGTACTGTTTCTTCACTAATAGAATTCTGATTTTACTTGAAGTGATACCGTGATCATCTTCAAAACTTCATTTCCTAGCATGCCTTACAGAGAGAGGTAAAATAGAGGCCTAAAAGATGTAAGAAGAAATTTTTATGGTAGTTTCAGGAATGTTCCTACAATGGTAGCAGATTCAGCTGGCACTCCTATCTTTTCTTTAGTCTTTCCTCATTTTGGTGCTCTGGAATGTATGTCAAACTTGGCAGCTATTTTATAAAGGAAGATACCATGTTCTACAGATGGTGTAGAAGACAGCATGCCTGTGAGTATTTGATGAAAAACTGGATCCATCAAAACAGTCCTGGGCCTCTTACTATGTGATACATCTTTAAAAATTATGTACTTAAAAATGAACTAAGTTGCTATTCGAGTTTTCTATTACAAGTGGCTGAACTTACTCCCTGATGGATACATACAGTCTTCAAAGCCCTAGCTTTATCATCCCCTAATTCCCTGGGTAATATCTGCCTCTATTAGATTTCTAGGGCTTTGGTAACAAAGTATCACATATTGGGTGGCTTAAAACAACAGAAATTTGGAAGTTCCCTTGTGGTTAAGGATTTGGCATTGTCACTGCAGTGGTTTGGATTGATGCTGTGGCACAGGTTTAATTCCTGGCCCAAGAACTTCCACATGCCACAGGCAAGGCTGAAAAAAATAAAGCAGTGGAAACTTACTGCTTCACATTTATAGAATCTAGGTTCTACAGTGTCATGCTTCCTCTGAGACTCTGTATAGAATCCTTCCTTGCCACTTACCAGCTTCTGGTATACCTAACAATCTTTTACATTCCTTGACTTGCAGCGACATCACTCCAATCTCTGTTCTATCATCACATAGCAATATTCAAATGGTCTTCTCTCTGTGAATGTCTATCTCTATGTCCAGATTTCTTTTTGTAAGGATACCAGTCATACTGGATTAGGACTCATCTTACTGATCTCATCTTAATTGACTGTCTGTTAAAATCCTATTTCCAAATAGGTTCACTTCAGATTCTGGGTGTGAGGACTTCAACATATCTCTTGGGAGTTATAATTCTGTACAGAACAGTGGCCTGGCAGTGTTTAATCTGATCTTAATACTGATGCAACATGATGCCATTCTTTGTTGAATATCCTACATGTGCATTTGCCTTAGAGCCTATAGAAGCTTGAATGGTGGCCACACCAAAAGACAATGACTGTGTTTTAAATTCTTGAAATCTGTACGTGTGACTTTATTTAGAAAATGGGTTTTTGCAGATGTAATGAAATTAAGAGTCTCTAGGTGAGGTAATTCTTGATTATACAAGTGGGCCCTGATGCCCACAAAAATGTCTTTATAAAAGACACAGGAGGAAAGAGGGGAGGCAATGTGAAGACCAAAGGAGGAAATTGGAATTGTGCAGTCATAAGCCAAGGCATGCCTGGTAGCCACAATTAACTGGAAGGAACAAAAGATTCTCCACTAGTGCCTCCAGATGAAGTGTGGCCCTGATGACAACTTTATCTCTGTCTCTGGCCTCTAATACTATGAGATAACAAATTCCTGTTGTTATAAGTCATCCAGTTTGTAGGAATGCAGTATAGCAACCTCAGAAAACTAATACAGATCCTATGTATTAGCTTTTCCTTTTTCCAAGAATGAAATTTTCTTATATATGTGCTACATGTTTTGCTGCCTAAGTACATGTAGGTGTCAGAGGTGTGTTTCTTTTTGTTTTTTGTTTTCATCACCTGACACATCATATATCGCTTTGTTATTTTGTGTCATCATCCCTTACTAAAATAAAAGATTCATAAGAACTGAGACTTCATTATCATCAGCTGTTAGAAGATGTCTATATCAGAGTAAACACACAATAAATATTCGATTTATCTCATATTAGGAACTGATAAGTATCAATTAAACTAATGAATAAAACTGAAAACAACAAATCAACCTATACATTTTGTGCTTTTAATTAGTCTTATTTTAATCGTTAGAAAACACGGCATGAGTTTCATAATTATATTTCAATGTATCCTTTATGATGTAATGGAACAGTATCAGCAATAATATGCAATGGATAGGGAGATAAGAACACTTTACAGTTAACTTATAATTTGTATCTTTTAGCTTTCCAAGCAGCAGTTTCTTCAATTCATTCTTTAGAACAATTCATTGCTTGAATTTAGGCAAATGTATTTTTTTAAATATAGAGTATATATATTTTTATACATGAAGTAAGCTATTTTTGTGAAACAAATCAGCTGTTTATGTTCCTACTTAAATAGCTATACAAAAATAAATTTGCTCATAGCAATATCATGTGGCTCACAATATATATGTAACTTTTCATTTGCTGTCCTCACTGATTTGCCAGCTTGGTCCTGACACTGGTAATGACTGTTGAGACATGTTGGCAAAATATTGATATGAAGAGGAAGAATACAGAGAAAAGAGAATTGTCAGCCAAGAAGCTTTTGGAAATCCTAGAAATAGGACATTATTAGAATAGTCTTTTGAGAAAATAATATGAATAAACCTTGTAGAGTATGCACATGAATCTTTGGCAAGTGTATAATATAATAAAGAGGAAATACATATGCTAAGGTGATGGACTCTTAAAAAAATTAAATATCTTGAAATGACTTTGGCAAATATCCTTGTATATACCTAAATAATTAATAATAACATTGTCTTTGTCTTTTATTCTATTTTATGCATCAGATTTATTTAAGAAGGCTTAAAATTAAATCAGAGGAATTGATATTACATTAGCTTATCAAAATTTTGTGGAATGTAGGAAATAATTTAAGTAGCAAAGGAAAGAGCCTATAATATTCCCCTCTACTTCTAGTAATGTGTAAACTGTTTTACTAGAAATGTGTTATTTCACCCCCAAATTGTATATAAACAATTAAAATTACTTTTTGACAATATAGCCATTTTCCAGGATATTCTCAGAGACTCTTCTTAAAAAAATTAAAAAAAGGTTTGTTTTCTTTGAAATGTCCATGTATGAGTCCTAAAAAACCTTCTTTTCAAGAAATCATTTTTAAAAAATGTTTTGTAAACTTGCATGTATGTGTGTGTGTGGCCTCTGAGTCTCTGCACGCTCTGGGGGATTTGGGGAACAGTGACTATTTTTTCATGTGTTAAAAATATTTTAAGAATGATTTAAATATCAAAAATTCTCTCATGATCTTAAAATACACCTTACTATATCTTTACCAGGCCAAGAAAAATATTTATGGATAAAACTTACCTTCCGAAAACACAAGGTTATATGAACTATGAGAAAATCAATATTAATGCAATAACCTGTCATGCAGGAAGAAAATTTGCTAAAGAAAAACATTTATAGTTGGAAACTTATATTCTAGTATGCATTAATTGGAATTGAATATTATTTTATCCTTAGAGTGAAGAACTGGTATATAAAAGTCTTCATAGAAGAATTTAAATATATCATTAAAACTCTTTATGTGGAGATAGATAAGCAGAGGGGCAAAACACACATAAATACACCCATACATCGAATACCTTTTTCTTATTCTCATTCTTCCAAAACAGAAAGTAGAATAATTTAGAGTGAATTAGTACATACCATCAGGGACAACACTAAAGGCACAAGTGTTTTCATGTCTGCTGTACAGGAGCCAGAGCTATTCAGTTTTGTTCCAAGCCTCTTTCATAAAAACAACCCAAGAGACTGCTTTCTTATACCACTTGGGGGTACCCCTGATGATACATATTAATTTATATTGGCAGGAAGTTTTGGAAGTCAGCCATCTGCCAGCTTTCCAAGTACAAATTGTACAGCTACAGATGTTACAGCAAAAGGTAGGTGCAGAAAAGTAGAAATCGTAAGAAATAAATGTGAATTACTATTTATTTCTTAGAGTTAGTATGGAAAGAGTTAAGGGTTGACAAATTGTTCAAATTGGAAGCCTAATGTTAAGGCCTACTTGAGCAAATTAGCCTAGGTATTAATAAAATTATTTTTATGCTTGTGCAGATATATAGGTTTAAAATTTGGATATGCAAAATAACTGGTAATTAAAAATAAGTCTATTCAAAAATAGGACAGCTGAAGGGCCTTTGCTTGTTCAAGAATTCTCAATCTGTCTGTATCAGGCATATAAAACCATTAATATATTTTCAGTTTCATTGGCAAGAATCCATAAACTATCATGACCAGTCAATGGTTTAGAGTTAAAACATTTAAAATATGAATTTAAGTGAGGAAAGAAAGGAAAAAAAAAATGATATCTATGACCTGAATTGCTCATACAAAATATCATTTTAATAGAGTTTTTAAAAGCATTTATTGAATCTTAATATCCCAAATTTGAAAGATAATTAATCTATTTCAACTATTTATACCTCCTCATAACCCAGTTTAAGCCAGTTCCCATAAGAAATATTAATTCTCATTATTATTGAAAATTGCATATCTTTAAATTAACCCATTGAGCTGCTAATTATACTTTCTACCTCTGGAAAATCTTGTTAACTTCAGTAGAAGACAGAGGAAAACATAACGGTGCATTATAATTTCATATTTTTTATGCATTGAAATTGTGGTTATATTTGTAATTTCTATTTGTGGTTTAAATATTAATTTAATGTCATTGAATAATAATGATAAAATAATAGATACATGTTTTAACAAATACACAGGAAAGAATGATAGCTTTCAGTAATCACCCTGGGAAGATGTAACTCCACGAATGCCCTTGTCAATTATAGACACTATATTTTAATATATGGATTTTGTTTATTTTTAATTGATTTAAAGTTCTGACTGTATGTTATTTTTCTTTTGAGAGTTAATCTGATTTCTGAGAATGAAAATGAAATAGTTGAATAAATTTATGATGAAAATAAATAATGCAAAGTAACAAGTGTATACTCTTGGATATAACAGTATTAAAGACAGTAGAAATGAAGTTTAATCCTATGACTATAAATAAAAATTATATTTCTAAAAAATTTAAATAAAATTTCAGGTTCAGGGTCTTCTGAAAAATAGGATAGCTTATAATCAATTTTGTTTTTTGTTCTTAAAGCTGAATTTAAAAATATGAAATGACCTATTGCATGTAAAATAGATTGTATTTATCTGAATACTGTCAGGTTGCAAAAATGCTATAGTCTATAAGAAAAGAAGAAAAGTGAAATTTTCTTGTAATATTTTCCTCCAGTGAAAACCAGTGTTAATGACTATGTGTATACACACACACAGTATCTATATCTATATAATTTGTACTATAGAAAAACAAAGAAAAGAGATAAATTTTTAACAAGAAGTAAATATATTCATATTTTGAACAAGATGGAATAATGGGAACCAGATTTACTATTTTGACTTAAACTATCTAGATATCATCTGAAAAGCTGTTTTCAGATATTAGACAATAAGCAGCACAAAAGTGAGTCTCTGACAGAAAATAAAAAAGTAAGTTTTGTCATTATAAGATCTTACTGACTACCTGAAGGCAGTTTTAAGTGAGAAGATGGAAAACTCATTGAGAAGTTGGAAAACTCAAACAGAACTTTTTCACTATAATAATTAATTGAAAAATAAGGCAGGAAATCAAGAAGGAAATAAAAAGCTAGAAGATTTTATTCTAATATTTAAAATGTTCTTAAATTATACAATCAACATCAGTATATAACACACATACAATTAAATTATACAATCAACAACAGTATATAACACACATTTTTTTCCCAAGTGGAGATGGAATATATGCTAGGATATGACAGATATCATGAACCAGGTTGAGGTACTTGGACTTATCCTTAAGCAAAGTGACGACAGTGAAGTCCCCCTATTTTTACTTACATGCAGGTAATGGAAGATCATGCACACAAAATAAATTTCTTCAAAGTCTATAATTTATATGCATCAAATGAAACATCAAGGTCATCACATGACCTGATAGTCATACAAGAAAGCCCACATGTGTAACTCTTTGAACAGCTTAAAAAAAAAAATGAATAACTCTGCTAGTTCTACATCAAAATATTAAAAAAAAAAAGAATTCTGAAACAAGGTGAAACACCTCCTGTCTTCATGCTTTATAATAACGATATGCCAAGTCCTAAGAATAAAAGGATAGTAGGAGCGGTTATATTAGGCTAAGAATTATCAACTGGTCTAAAATTCTGTTATAGGAGGGCTGTAAAATACAGAATAAAAAGGCTTTCTTTTTTAACTCAGGATTTTAAGAACTATGGTTTATCTCTATTTCCAACTCTTTCCTCAGATGTTAATTATAATCTTCTAAAGTTTTGATGGAGGTTCTTTAAATATTTCTATCTCTGATATCCCATGTCAATAATTTTTGACTAATAGATTATATCCACTTTTCTAAGATGCAGGTTTATTCTTTCAGAACTGGTATGATTATAAGCATATGTATTTTAATTTTTTTATTTTATTTATTTGTTTATTTATTTATTTATTTTTGGTCTTTTTGCTATTTCTTGGGCCGCTCCCGTGGCATATGGAGGTTCCCAGGCTAGGGGTTGAATCGGAGCTAGAGCCGCCGGCCTACACCAGAGCCCCAGCAACGTGGGATCCCAGCCGCGTCTGCAACCTACACCACAGCTCACGGCAAGGCTGGATCATCAACCCACTGAGCAAGGGCAGGGATCGAACCCGCAACCTCATGGTTTCTAGTCGGATTCATTAACCACTGCGCCATGACGGGTACTCCCAGCATCTGTATTTTTAGCAGTGCGTCAAGAATGTTAAGGAGGGCATATAAAAGGGTAGGAATTTACATCAGTATTATTTTAATATTATTTCATATTTAATTTATTATATTCACAAATATTATACTACAGTTTTTATTTGTTTGTTTGACAGGACTGGGAGAGTATTGAGCCATTGCAATAGTTAACCATTCCTGAACTCATAATTGTAATCATTGTTAGACACAGAGCAATAATATCTCATGATATTTTCCTAACTTCAAATTTTCTAGCTTACTGCATTTTCTATTTTTTTTTTAAGAATAACTGCATTTTGCTCATTTCAGTGCTTCTTATTTAACAAGTTGGAAAAACTTAGACTTTTGTATTCTAGTCTTCTGAAGAACTTTGAACCTAACCTACTTCAATAATAACCAGCTGACTGGGGTCTGTCTAGAAGACCTACTTGGTATGAGTGAAGCACAGCACAACATAGCAGCTTAATTTGTATGTAAGAGGCAATATAAGAAGTGTGACACTCACAGTGAAAGCAGAAAACAGCAAGCCAACAGTTCAGGACTAGTCATTCAAATGGACTCAAGGTCACTTCCTTTTGTCTATGTTTCTTACAGAGAGTTACTGAGAGGTGGGAAATGGAAGAAATGAATTTTTCATGAAATATAGTGCCTGAGGAAAAAGAAGAAAACTGTCTTTTCTGCTATGTAGACCTAGAGAAAAGCAAAGGCTGATGGACTACAAAATGTGCTAGGCAAAGCTTGACTCTTTCTTCTATCATATAGTTGGGTGAATTGAGCATGGCAGTGACTAATAATGTATCAATTTCCCTCAGGTATAAACCTGGATGATAAAGGAATATAAGAAGAAACTTCTTACATTTATGCCTAGGAAATGATTCAGAATCCTCTGTATCAAGAGCAACATCTAGAACTCTGTTTATATCATATAGCAGTTGACATCGCTTTTTAACACCCAGGGAAATATCTACCTATATTTATGTTTAATGTTTGAGAAAAATTTTAATATTATCATTGCATCTATTATATAGATAATTCAATTTGAATTCATAATTATAAGGGATATTTTAAAGTATATTAGTAAATATATTCTTCCTTAATGCTAATAGTTCTCTAAGCAATTTATACAGATCTCACTGTGGAACCCTCAATCTCATGTGGGGAGAATAAAGAGAAATGGATTTATAAAAAAGAAAGAGTAGTTCCCACTGTAACACAGAGGGTTAAGGATCCAGCATTGTCTTGTGATGGCATACATCACAGTTGTGACTCGAATTTGATCCCTGGCCTTGGAACTTCTATATGCTGAGGGTGCAGCCAAAAAAGGAAAAAAAAAAAAAAAAAAGAAAAAAGAAAGGAGGGAGAGAAGAAAACTAACTTTATAATATCTATGAATATCTATGATTACATATTGGCAACAAATTAGAAAATAATTGTGTATAGGTGCTACAAGTGGATAAATAGTATTTTAAACCTCCCAAGAGACAGATTGTTAAAATATCTATCTGAAATAAATATATATTTTAGGTGTTATATAAGTAAATGTAAATTTGTTCCAATGAGTTACTCTTGGTGGCTTAATCTACGTGAGCCTCACTCATATCTACCCATTTAACATCATTTATTCCTCTTGAATCCAAAAGCAAATGAAACTGACTTCTGTGAGAATTGCTGGATTTTCTCTAATATTAAATTATTTCTTATTTTAATTTTTCTTTCCTTTTCTCTCTGTCCTTTCCTTCCACTTTCTTGCTTTCCTTCCATTTCACTTTCTTAGTCTTTTTTTTTTTTTTGGCCTGCTTTCTTTCATGCCTTCTTTATTTTATATCCCTTATTTTAATTACATGCAATACATACTGGATGAGATTTCATATTTTCCAGCTAGAAGTCTTATTAGGATTATTATTAAAAGTTTTGTCATTATCATCTGCATTAACAAGTTAAAAAGAGGCAAAATGATTAAAAATGCCTAAATAGTGGCAGATAATTAAATAGATAAATGAAATTAACTGAGAAACAGTTTGAAGTTATAAGCAAGTAAATTAAATAGCCCCCATTTTAAAATAATTGCTATTGGTTTTAGTACCTAAAAAGATGATGAGCTGGTAAGTTCTGCAACCTTATGGAATACAATAGTAGTTCAGATGGGGCAGAGCTCTTTAAACCTTACTTGAAAAAATTACCTTAATTAAGGATATAAATATAGGTTCTATTCAGGTAAATTTGACACTTTATCTTACTATGGAAACAATCAGCAACTATCATGAATCAGAAGTAGTGAAAAATGATATAATTTGGAAAAAATGAAAATACTAATTTATCATAATTAAAACATGACCATGATATTAGAGTACCAGTTACTCTCAGCCTTATTCCAGCCAGCAATGCAAAGGTACAGAACTTCTGCTTCTACTACAGTATCTGAGCCATAACTTCTCCAGAAATTTTTAGAGAAATATATTCAATTTGTTTAATTCTAAAGCATGAAATCTGAAGGAAATTACTTCAGTCTTAAAACATAATTTACTTTGAATAGACAGAGGTGTTAAAATTCCCTGAATTCATGATATTGAAAGTGAGAAACTAATTTTGGCCATTTCCACATTTAAAAAATCATCAATATTCAAGTCCCCACTTTCCATTTTGTATAATATAGATGTCTCACACATTCTAGCTGCTAGTTGATAGATCTATAGGGAACATACTTGTGAAAAATAAAATTGCAGTGTGCCTATAAAATTACAATCCTTCTAAGTGGAAAAAAAAATAAATGATGCATATAGCACTCCTCTCCACCCTCATGAATGCTAAAAATCTATCTGTTCAGAATATGGAGCATCTGACATAGGTTAAATTAATGATTTGGTGGTTTTCTTTCATCCACCACTAGGCTGTTCTTTAATAGATATATTCTTAGCAGTTATTAAGTAGGTATTAAGACTCTCTAAAGAACTCCATTCAGAGTTTTTATGTTAGACATACCTTGTTTGCTTTCCTATAATTCTTAAAAAAATGAGTATATGGTTTATCTTATATACAGTACTTTTATCAAGCTAAAATTTTATGATTTTTATTTTTAAAGAAATGATTACATTACCAAATATATTGGCAGAAGACAGCTTTATTATCTCCATAAGTCTATTACCTAGAAGAGTAAAAGGAGCTTGCTTCATACTTCTCTCTCAGATCTGGTGAGAGCACCTGGAACATAGTAGGGACATCCATTTATAGAGTACAAGAATACAGTGGTGCTACACCTGTTCATTTGTTTTCCTTTGTACCTTCCATACTGAATAAGAACACAACTGTTTAGAATATTTCATTGTGTGAGTTCATGGAATTGAACCTCTCATTCTCTTGTGTGTCTTTATTGCTGAGAGACCTAGGTTACTGCCTACAATTTGTTTTTGTACTGAATAAAGCTGCAGAAACCCAATCCAACAGTTTTTGGCAAGGAAGCTCTCTTTCATCACACACCTTCCTCCCTTGGGACCTGGAAAGTCTTCTCTCCTTGGACGGCTCAGGCAGTTGCAACTCTTTACACCTACTGGGTCCCTTGAGATATATTATTTTCCCAAATTTCAACAGAAAAGTTGGATTGACATTTTCTCACATTATTTTTTCGCACTTCTTCCAACTCTCAAGGAAATAAAAACCACCTGATAGCAACCAGTGCTACTACTGCTTCAGTTATTAACTCTTTACTATAATTAACATAACTTTAACTTATCTAACTTGTCATCTTATTCTTATCCTTCTATTAAAATGTTTATTTTGGATTCACCTGAGTCTTTCTTTGATGACAATTCTCAGCATAGTACATGTCTTAATGATTCCAGATATGTCAGCATAAAAATTATTCCGTTTCTATACTTAAACTTTCAAAATTTACAGTTTTACCATGAAAGTAATAATGTTTCTCACAATTATCAGTAATAATAATTTATTACATATGTGTTGCTAAGTATTACAACTCTAACTTATTTAGAGTCTCACTTTTTCTACCTCTCATGCTACAGCAGCAGGAAAAGAGAAAAATTTACTAATAGGTAGCATTTCCTTAGTTAATAGTTAAAGTATAGTTGAAAGTCTTTTTAAAATCACAGCATTATATAAATTTGTCTGCTGAAATATATAGCTTTCCCAATCCCTACACTAGGAACTGACAAACATTTTCTGCAAAAGGCCAGATAGTAAATATTTTAGGCTTGCAGGCCATACCATTTTTGTCACAACAACAACTCTGCCTTTAGAGTGTGAAAGCTGCCACAGAGAAGGTAGATAAACAAATGAGCATGGCTGTTTATTTTATTTCTGGACACTTGTATTAGTTTGCTAGTGCCATAATAAAATGCCACATACGGGGTGACATAAATACCAGAAAGTTATTTCCTCACGGTTCTGAAGACTTGAAGTCCAAAATCAAGGTTTTGGCAGTTTAGTTTCCTCTGGTCTCTCTCCCTAGCTTGCAGACAACTATTTTATCCCTGTGCCCTCACATGGTGTTTCCTCTCTCTGCACACAATCTTGGTGTCTGTGTGTACAAATTTTCTCTTCTTTTAAGGACACCAGCCAGATTGGATTAGGGCCCAACCTGAGGGGCTCATTTTAACCTAATTACTTCTTTAAAGGCTCTATATCCAAACACAATCACATCCTGAATTCGGAGGAATACAGTTCAGTTCATAACGATATTGAAAGTTGAATATGATCTAATTTTTAAATGCCCTGAAAGATTCTTCTTCTTCTTTTTTTTTTTGTCTTTTCTTGTCTTTTTAGGGTCACACCCACAGCATGTGGAGGGCCCCAGGCTAGGAGTCTAATCAGAGCTGTAGCTGCCAGTCTATGCCACAGCCACACCAGATCTGAGCCTCGTCTGTGACCTACACCACAGCTCATGGCAATGCCAGATCTTTAACCCACTGAGTGAGGCCAGGGATTGAACCCACCGCCTCATGGTTCGTAGTTGGATTCGTTTCTGCTGCGCCATGATGGGAACTCTGATTCTTCTTCTTTTTAATGATTCTTAAATATTTGAAATTGTAAAAAATCTTTCTTACCTATCAGGGCCCACAAAAATAGGCAGTAGGACAAATTTCACACATAAGCCTTAGTTTGCCAAGAAACTGCATCCTAAGAAACCATGTCTTCGCTTAAATGTTTTACTTATATCTGAATACCATTAAGTCAAATTACATATAACATCAAAAATGTATATAATTTGGGTTAGACCTGCATAAAATTGGCAAAGGAGGTAACATTTGAGAAAAACCCTAAAATAAAAAATTTTCAGGAGTTCCCACCGTGGAACAGTAGGTTAAGAATCCAACTGCAGTGGCTTAGGTTGCTGTGGAGGTGTAGGTTCAATTCCCTGCCCAGCTCTGTGTGTTAAAGGATCCAGCATTGCCACAGTTGCAACATGGTTTGCAGCTACAGCTCAGATTCAACCCCTGGTCCAGGAATGTCCATATGTTGTAGGTGCAGCATTAAAAACATTAAAAACAAACAAACACATAAACAAACAAAAAACTCCAGGATATCATGAGAGACTATGCATAAACTTGGGTCTCTTTCCACCTCAATTCACACTAAAATTTCATGGGAAATATAAAAACTAAAATGTGATTAAAGCAGTACTGAAAATTCAAAAGGAGCTTCGTGATTACTCCTAGAGTGTAAATACTTTCTGGAAGATTCTATGCAAATGACTGAGAACCCACAACTCCATGCCAGGGAAAAACCTCCAAAATGTAACTTTACTAGCAGAATACCAGAATGTCAATGAAATAAAAAATAGCAGAGTCTGGAGAATGGAATGGATCACAATAGTTAACTGAGGAATTAAGGACAGATTAAGTGAATAAATTAGCTAGAACTCCTCTGATTTACTTATTTATTTACTTTTTGTGTGTCAACTGTGATGTCCTGTTGTGGGTCATACACAATCTAGATGTGATATATGGAGGTTCAGGCTAGGGGTCGAATCGAAGCTGTAGCCACTGGCCTACGCCACAGCCACAGCAACGCAGGATCAGAGCCACATCTGTGATCTACACCACAACTCACAGCAACACCAGATCCCCAACCCGATGAGTGAGGCCAGGGATCGAACCCGCAACCGCATGGTTCCTAGTTGGATTTGTTAACCACTGTACCATGACGGGAACTTCTAGGAAAATATTTTTAAAATTATACAAAGTAACCACAATTATAGTAAATAGGAATAATTTAAACTCCTCAATTAAAACGTAGCGGTTGAGATTTTGTTGGAAGAATAAATCTGCCATTCATCTAACAATCAAAAATAAATCCGATGAAAAAGGTAAAGCAAGTCTGAAAATAAGAGATATTAAAAGATTAAAAAGGCATACTAGGCAAATTCATTTTAAAAGACAGGTATAACAATATTGCTAGGCAAGATAGATATCAAGGGCACAAAATTTACATGAGATAAAGGAAATTTTAAATGTTGAAATAGATTTCCAAACATTATTGTTTTTTTTCATAAATCCTTCCTTAATCTTATCTACATAAACTAACATATGATAAGATGGCATTTTAAAGTTTTTTTTTTGTTTTATCAAAGTCTATTAATCATAGTTATTTTTGTTTTTTTCTATTCATTGCTGTTATTGGATGTGTAAAATTGATACTGTTAATGTTCTTGATTGGTTATACCCCTTAGCAATCTAAGATTTTCCTCTTTGACCTTCCAAATTTAAATATATTCACTATGAAGTGGTTCCTGTTAAGAAAAGGCAGCTAGTAAAATTCAAGTCACTTTACATATCCTCCAAATTAGAATATTTCCAAAAGGGAATACCAGTAAATTTACTAATATCCCAAATCTACAGCATAAGTAAAAGATAATGAAAACCACAATTTTCACCTCTATATGCATTAGGACATAAACATCAAAGATTAACACATTTGGTTCCATATATGAGGTTCACAGCAAAGCAGAGAGGCCAGTATAGTGTCAAATTAGGACAGTGTGGTTATACTAAAGAACATAAATACCATCACTAAGTCACTTCTAGATGGAGAGGATTCTACTTAGAGAGAAGGAATACTAAGAATAGTTCCAAGGCCTCCTGTGTCTGAGCACTAGCTACAACAGAGTTGAAAGGAAAAGACTTGGGAAGTGTCAATGAACAAAAAGTAATAGTCTTACAGAAGAACAACTTCTGGATTAGAGGAAAGGGCCATAGACAGGTTTCCAGTGAAGGCTTCTTGATTTAAGGAAAAAAAAGACACCAAGAAAGTATAGTTCACTTCTGAACTATAAAGAAAAGGAGGAAAACATGAATGGCATACCTTATTTTTAAACTTCATTTCACTTTTAAGTGAGCCTTAAATCTAAGAAACCTAGTAAGCAATCTACCTCATCTTCTACAGATATGGCTGCTCTTGTTATTTTAAAAATATCTAGCCAAAAAAAGAAATTAATCATCAATAATTTTTATCTGTTACTTTTTACAACACAATAACACAGAAGTTATTTTAAGAAAAAAAAATTAGATAAACATTGACGAAACACTTCTCCCCAAGTAACAGTCAGAAATGAACCAGTACCACAAATCAAGATTCAAAGGCACAGTATACAGAAGGAAAATCAACAGGAAGAAGGGAAATGAGAATTGACTGGATACAGGATAGAAAAGAATAAAATAATCTTACAAATAAATTGCAAGATACTGAAAGGAAAACAGGTAAGAATTTAAAAAGGCTCAGACAATTAAGCCAAAATCTCTGAGGAAGCAAGCATGTACCTCTAGAAGTTGACAGAGGACAGAAAAAGTAGGTCCAAAGAAATCAATGTTTGGAGTAACCAACAAAATCAAACTAAAAACAGTGGAAAGAACTAATATTTAAAGCAACAATTCCAGAAAAAAAGGAGGAAAAGGAGCAGTGAACTACCATTTAAAAGGCACCCCAATTACCTGGGGTTTAAAATAGCCCAGGTAGTCAATTTTGAAATATATTCTACAAACTATTTGTGTTTTAAGGGAAAAAAAAATGTCTGTGCCTCCATGGCCAACTTAAAAGTGGAAAATGGTGATAAAATTTTCTTGAGCAATATATAAAGTAAGGCTATCTTGAAGCAACATTTTCAAGAAATTCAAAGATAAAATGGGTGCACTGAAAATATTTTTATCCATCTTGTTCATCCTTACACTATGAAAGCTAAAGAAAACACTCATTTTCTGGTATACAAACATACAGAGAATATTTTATTTGTGAATGATTCTTAATCTATTAATGGATGGCTCTATATACCTGCAAGATTAAAGAAAATACTTTGACAAATGATTGCTGATGATCACTGACTATATTTACTTAATATTTTAGACAAACAAAGGTGGGAAAAATGTAGAAGAATAGCACATAAATGTTATGGGGTTCATCTGAATAGAAATCTCACACCATAGAAAACATGACAGAAAATAGGCAAGAGAATGAGAAAAGTCAAATGGGTATTGATAATCACATCCACAACAGATGGAAGTAAAGGGGTATCATTTACAACTACAAACCAAATGGGAGAAAAAACAGGGACTAAGGATATTATATAAAGTTCTTACCAGAACCTCACTAAATATCTAAAGAAAAACAAAACTGAAACATGTTTTAAAACAATATTTAGGAGTTCCCGTTGTGGCTCAGTGGTTAACAAATCTGACTAGGAACCATGAGGTTGCGGGTTCAATCCCTGGCCTTGTTCAGCGGGTTAAGGATCTGGCCTTGCCGTGAGCTGTGGTGTAGGTTGCAAACGCTGCTCAGGTCCTGTGTTGCTGTGGCTCTGGCATAGGCTGGTGGCTAAAGCTCTGATTCGACCCCTAGCCTGGGAATCGCCATATGCCACAGGAGCGGCCCAAGAAATGGCAAAAAGACAAAAAATAAAATAAAATTTAAACAGTAAAGAAAACTGAATATTTACTAAGACACATTTTAACACAAGGTAATATGGATTTAGAATTTTAGATTGTTTAACAAAACTAAAGCCAATTTATCATGTAAATAAAAGACATGCCTTAAAATATAATTTTAAAGACCAAACTAAAGGGAGATACTTGACACAATTTAATTCATATTAGTGGAAAATTCATAGCTGTAATTAAGCTTATCTGCTAAAGAAAAGGGATAAATATCTAACAGGGTTATTAAGGGATAAAAATAAAGTAGAATGAAATAATAATAAAGGTAGAAATTAGTTACAAACAGGGAAAAATAGACTAATAAATAAACTGTGAAGTTTAATTTTTGAAAAAGCTCAGCAAAACAAAGCACTAATTAAATTAATGCATAAATAAGGAAGCAATCACAATATACTAAATAAAAATGACAAAGATAAAATGATCATTTATGTTTAGATAGAGGACATTTAAATATATGAGAGGCTACTTTGTACAATTATAGCCAAATTTTTTTAAAGACTTATAAGAAACTGGTTACTAGGAAAATACTATTTAGAAAAGTTTGATCATAATTAAGATGAAAGGCTTAAGCTAACCAGTTTCAGAAGGGAAGGGGGAAATTGAACAAATCACTCTATCAGAGTTCCTCTACTCTACACACTAAAAAAAAACATCAGTGGACTTCTAGCACATCTTCAAAGAACAGATAATCCCAGTGTTGCCTAAATTGATCCAGAACATAGAGAATGCAAACTGCCAAGTTTTAATCAGGTAAGCATAGCATTCTCAGGCTCCTCTCCAGAGAAAATAAGCAGGATACTGTCACCATGCAGACTGGCTTTGTGGGATCCAAAGGAAGCATACCATGCTACGAAGCTCCCCCAAGAAGGACCAAGAGAAATGGAGTGGATCCATCCATAGAAAAGTTCTGAGCAACCCCAGAATCTCTAGCCTGGCTGAGTGGTGAAGATCTGTCTCTCTTGAAGCCTGTCAGTAAATACTGAAGAAGTGAGTGTTTCTTTGAATGCAAGTTAGCAAAGTAAGACTTTAGGAAACAAAAAATCAAGGAAGCATGATGCCATCAAAGGAACACAATAATTGTCCTATAACTGACCCCAAAGAAATGGAGATCTACAACTTGCCATCAGTGAAAAATTATCAGGGAACAGCCTATTTGGAAAACATCCAAAGTACCTGTTAAGACCTGGTGGTTTTGTTTGGTCTTGTTTTGTTTTAGATTTGGCAGTTACATCCCTCTTTTAAAAGATGGTGTTCATATTCATATATGGCCAATATAGAAATAAAATCAGTTAAATTTAAAAGTAAATAAATAAGAAGGGTTTTAGGTGTTCAAATTAGCATTATTAAAATGAGATCACCTTGTATCAAGTCCCCACCTGATGTGATTCAACACATTGCCTAGCATCATCTATAAAGTACTCTGAACAGAAAATGTTTCCCCTAGATCCACTGCCTTTTTAGATTAGACTACTCTAACTTCAGTCTACAGGAAACATAGGGAATAGAGAAAGGTGTTAAATATAGTGTGAGAAAATAATCATACAAATATAGAAATTGCCCCATTTTTCGACCAATTAAACCAGCTGCATTTTTTCGTATCAATGTTAGTTTTTAGAAAAGTGAGGTTAATAAAATATAGCAACAAATGCAATGAGTGAACCTGCTTGAAAACATATGTATATAATTGATGTTTATATCACAGTGGTACATTTGGGGACATTTAAGTATTAAATTAATACTAAAATGTTAAGAAATAAGTTAAGTTGTTTTAGATTTAAAAAAGTGAATGGAAAATAATATAATTTTTAAAAATAGATGCATACTTATTGATAAAGTATTAGGATTTTTTCCAATTGTGTTCAAACTTCAAATAAATACCAGTACTAACATATCTGATTGCTATACTATTTATCTTTGTGTATATATATATATATAAATATATATATATGTTAAAAATTCTAGATATAATTCACATATTGTATTAAAACTACATTCTTGGAGTTCCCGTCGTGGCACAGCGGAAATGAATCCGACTAGGAACAATGAGGTTGCAGGTTTGATCCCTGGCCTCCTCAGTGGGTTAAGGATCTGGCATTACTGTGAGCTGTGGTGCAGGCTGCAGACGTGGCTCAGATCTGGTGTTGCTATGGCTCTGACATAGGCCAGCAGTTATAGCTATGATTAGACCCCTAGCCTGGAAACCTCCGTATGCCACTGGTGCAGCCCTAAAGAAAAAACAAAAACAAAAAAAAACAAAGAGACAAAAAAAAAATTATTTTCTTTATGTTATTCTGAATCTTTAAAATTTATCATAAAAGTATTTTTGAGGAAATCCTGTCTAGTAAGTCATGACAGTTCCATGATTTTTAAAGTAGAAATGAAGCATCATTTAGTTTACTGCAATAAAATTAGCATTAATCATAAACAGGTGATTGATTTTGTATTAATTAAAACAGGTTTCATAGAAAAGATGATGTCAAAGTAGAATCTGAATAGTTGTATAAAGTTTCCCATTCAATGGAACCATTTCCTGTTCCAAGAATCAACAGATGCAGAGAATGTACAGATACATAAAGAACAAAAAAGTAAGGCTAATCCATTGTATTGTCTAAACAAATAATAGTAAATAGCTTGTACAAAATTATTATTGCCTTTTCTTTTCACTCTTGTTCTATTGATTTTTATTAAAGACTTTATTAGCTGCTTTTAAAAATAAAAAAATGCAATTATTAAATCATATATTCCTTTTGTTTGTTTTTTAGGGCCACACCCACAGCATATGGAACTTACCAGGCAAGGGGTCTAATCAGAGCTACAGCTGCTGGCCTTTACCACAGCCTCCAGCTACGCCAGATACGAGAAAAGTCTGTGACCTACACCACAGCTCATGGCAATGCTGGATCCTTAACCCACTGAGCAAGGCCAGGGATTGAACCCTCAACCTCACGGTTCCTAGTTGGATTCATTTCTGCTGCACCATGATGGGAACTCCCATATATTCTTTCTTTGAAGAGTGAATGGACTAACTTCTTTTAAAAAAGAGAATCAAGAATATTAATCAGGCTGCTTATTAGAAGTATATTTAAAATTAAAACAATTTTCTAAAAAGCTTGG
Organism: Phacochoerus africanus; assembly: GCF_016906955.1. Taxonomy (NCBI): domain Eukaryota; kingdom Metazoa; phylum Chordata; class Mammalia; order Artiodactyla; family Suidae; genus Phacochoerus; species Phacochoerus africanus. The sequence continues at coordinate 251,612,490 of NC_062544.1, read as the reverse complement.
GAATTGTTTGGACTAAGTGTGTGTATTCCCCAAAAATTTATATGAGAAAGCCCTAACATCCTCCCACCCCCCAACTCTGATGGCATTTGGACATAGGGGCTTTGGGAGATAATCAGTTAGTTTAGATAATAAAGGTAGAGTCTTCATGATGAGATTAGTGGCTTTATAAGAAGAGAAAAAGAGAGACATGTCTTTCTCTCTGCCTTAAAGTACCTAGAAAAGCCAAGTTAGGACATAGTGAAAAGTCAATCTGTCTGTAGGCTAGTGAGACAGCTCTCCCCAGAAACCAAATCAGTCAGCCTCCAGAACTGTGAGATATTTCTGTTGTTTAACCCGCTCAGTTGACGGTATTTTATTATGGCAGCCTGAGCTAAGTAATATAGAAATCAAGAATTGGCAAAATAAATACAAGATGAAATTTATGATTGATATTACAAAAAGGACAAAAAGTGACATTAGATAAATGATAAATGGTAAATATACTAACAGCATCAAACTCTACAGCAAAAACTAATACATAAAAATACATTTTTTAGAAATGCAAGGAAAGTTTTGTATGAATGAAATTATGACAAGGAGCAAAACTTATCTCTTTAATAATAAGAAATGCCTAGTAGACAGTGAAGTTACAGAATAAACTCAGTTCAGCTAGATACATACAGGACTTTTCTTTAAAGAATTAAGGGATGCACCCTTTGTTTTCATACCCATGGGATAAACAATCACTGAACCTTGCCACAAATAAATCTTAAAAATTCAAAGAAACAGAAATTTATGTCTTGAACTTTTAGAACATATAACAAATTAATAACTGATATTATAAATAACTGAAAGACTGATAAATTTGATACCTGGTTCTTTGAAGAAGTAAAAAAGAAAGAAAAAGTAAAGATTAGAAACAACTCAGCAGCTTGCTCAAGGGAAAAAGAGACAATATCCGGATTAGTTAACTAGAGAAGGAATAAAAATACACAAATTAGTAGAGATTCAAATAGCAGAAGAATGCCATATACAACTCTTTGGTTATATTTATTGTTGTGTAACAAATTAACCCAAAAATTACTGCCTCAAAAGAACACTTATTATCTTACAGTGTCAGTGCCTCAAGAATATGTTCCCTGGCTCAGGGTCTTTCACAAGGTGGCAGTGAAGGCTTCAGCTAGGGCTGCAGTTATATCACAGTTTCAAATGAGCATGGCTTACTTCCATGCTCAAACACTTATTAGTATACAGATCCTCCTAGGTTTGAATGAGGGCCCTAGTTCCTTCCTCAGTTTCTTACCCCTAGGGACTCTACCTGGGGCAGCTCACAACACAGAAGCTTGCTTCATTTGAATGAGCAAACAATAATACCCAGAAAGAGAGAGGAGAGGAAGGATACTGATCACACACAGTCTTTTCATAACCTAATATCCAAAGTGACAACCAGTCACTTTTGTCTTATTCTACTGTTTAAAAGCAAGGCATCAAGTCCTTTTCACATGTAAGGGGAGGTGATCATACAAGAACATGAATACCAGGAGGTAGGTATCATTAGGAGTCATTTGTACAAGGTGCCTACCACAGGTGACAAATTCAAAATCGAATTTCAGAAATGTGTTATTTCCTAATGAAATGTAAGCTTTCAAAACACATACAAGGAGAAATAGGAAACTTAGATAGAATGATTAATACAGAAAACATTTCAAATGCCATTAAATGAATATTATTGGACCACTGTTTCATGGTTAATTTCTTTTAAATTAAGAGGCCAATAGTTCTATTACTTAAATTATCTAGGTAAAAAATTAGAAAGAACACTACACTTCCCTAATTGTATATAATAGAGTTAGAGAGGCTGATTACACAATTCCATTTTATTTCCTTTATTATCTCTGCTACTCTTGATGATTATTTTTCTTAGACATTTGTTCAGTTGCTTATTTCCTTCCCATTCCAGTGTAAAGTAAGATCCATAAAGTAGAGATCCATAATGTTTGAAACTTTTCTTTGTGTTCACTACTATATCCCCAATAGCTAGAATAAGTGCCTGGAATATAATATATTTTTAATAATTGACTACATTATTAATTTTAAAAATTGAAAGATGTATTTATATTACTGTTAAAATCACATGTGTGTCAGAGATAGATATATGAATCAATTATCTATTTTTGTTTGTAGTAGACATCTTTGGGAAAAGAAGGAAAATAGCGTAATTAAATGGGGAGTAATAATCTTTATAGCAGTAAGTCATTAAAATTTTATAATATTGTATTGCTCTAAACATTACATAAATAATAACTGGAAAAAGAGGTAAAAGATGAATATCTTACCAAATGCTATTCAAGACAATGGATAAGGAGTACTAAAACGTAGACTTTTCTGTGAAGGAAAAGTCAAGAAACATGAAACTATATTATTATTATCATCATAGCTAAATATATGCTTCTTTTCAGAAAGATCACAATAAAGTAGAGAAACATTTTTGGGCTTCTAATAAGGAGTTTTTATTTCAGCAATCAAGAACATTATAATATAACATATTTTAAGTAAAAATTTACTGGTTATGGGTTAAAACTTTCAGATAAATGAGTATTTTAAAACACTAAGGCTAATTTACTGTATTATACAGGACCAAAGAGAAATACTTTAAAATACATCATCTACTTTAGTGTTCCAAAATTACTTCATACAGTTTTTTATAATGAAAAATAAGTGTACCTACATTTTATTCATCTTTCTTCTAGGATTCCCCTAGCCACTCATATTCTACCAGCAAAACCATTACGGTAGGCAAAATTTTGAAATGGCTCCAAAGGTTCTTATCTCTTGATATATATAACTTGTATTATTCTCTCCTTCTGAATGTGGCCAGAACTGAAGGAATTTTACACATACAATTAAAATTTCAAATGAGTTGACTTTGAGTTATTCAAAAGAGATTATTCTGGGTAGAACTGATTAAATCAGGTGAGCCCTTAAAAGGAACTAAATCCTGAGGAAAGAAGTTTGAAATGTGAGAGAGAGCCTAAGAAAGGTACCATGTGGCAAGATCTGAGTGTGATCTCTAGGTTTTAGAAAGGTTCCCTGTTCACTATTAAGAAATGGAAGTGTCAATTATTTAACTGCGTGGAAATCAATTTCTTCCAATAACATGAAGGAGCTTAGAAGTGGGTTTTCCTCTAGTCAAAACTCTAGTTGTGGACATATTCAGCCACCACCTTGTCAGATCCGAAACAAAGGACCCAGCTAAAATGTGCTGGACTCCTGACCCCATGGCAAATCTCGGATAATAAATCCCACATGTATTTTGTGTTTATTTCAGGTTATGGATATATTTGAGCTAAACCAGTTTTCTATAATTTTCACTCTAGTTATGGTAAGATTCCAACAGCTACCATAGGTTTTTGTCTGTCTGTTTTGTTTTTTTTTTTAGGGCCGTTTCCTAGCTAGGGGTCTAATCAAGCTGTAGCTGCCAGCCTACACCACAGCCACAGTAGCATCAGATCTGAGCCGCGTCTGCGACCTACATCGCAGCTCAGGGCAGTGCTGGATCCTTAACACACTGATCAAGGCCAGGGATTGAAATTGCAACCTCATGGTTCCTAGTCAGCTTTGTTTCCGCTGTGCCACAATGGGAACTCCCAACAGCTATCCTAGTAAACAGTTCCTCAACGGCCTAATAAAAAATTTTACTATTTCTTCTGGTGAATTTGCAGAAAAGAGTATTTCATAAACATTATTGTTTCAAATACTAACTGAGTTAGTAAGTAGAAAAATTGTTATGTTGGTATTTCCTGTGAAACTTTCATTCAGTATATTTTATGGTTTAGTTTTATCAATTCTAAGAAAAATACTGAATCACACAGGGTAACAAGCAAATGAAATGGAGGATATATATTTAGTATAAATAATAAATAATAAAATAGTATTAAAAAACAGATATATCTCAAGAGAATAATTGAAGTAATCACAATGATATATATATATATGCTCCATCATCTGCTTACTTTATTCTTGACAAGTTATTAGAGAGTTTCAACATTAAATCATAAATACTTATAAAGATAATACTCAAGAACTAAGGTTACTAGGAGATGTTGTCCTTACTAAGAATACAATTATTTTAGGCCTTATTTATTATTCCCCCTTAGCAACTATACACATAAGTTTATAGTCATATAAATTAAAAACATGAAATAAAATTCCTGATATATAATGAATGACGATTATATATATAAAACCAATGAAAAATGGTATCTCGGACCTTTCAAAACAAAAATATTATAATGCTTTAAAAGCTAGAACTACCAAAGTTCAAAAGTTAGTCACATACAGTAATTTTACCTACTCAACAAAAGCCTTTAGTAATTTTATTATCATGAAGTCATAAAATTTTATCTAGTATTATTAGTTTTATGCCTTATATCTAAATACCTATAAATGTGATATGATACTAGAATGGATCATATTTATATAACTTACTAACCCTTCAAGGTGAATAACAAACTGTCAAGAAAAGTTCAGTAAAACTGAATAGAACATACAAAGACATATATGCTATGCTGTTTCATATTTGGAGGAGGGCCCAGCCAGTAGGCTGAGCATGGTAGTTAGACAGTAACTCAATATGCCATGGAGGGGATAAAATAAAGCAGTTACCATTGGGAGTTCTAAAGATGGCACAGTATGATGTTTGAAGCTCATGGGCAGGCAGCAGGAAGTTAGCAAACAGAATGTTTTCTGAGAAAAAAAAAAGAAAAACAAAAACTGACCACCTATCCCTGCGAGGAAAAGCAAATGACAGATGTCAGTTTACTTTAAAAGAACTGGCAAAAGTTCATATTGGAAAACAAAATAAAATCACACATCAAAATCAGGACCATGCTTCAGTTAGATTAATTAGAAGAGTGCCTGCTATGAAATTCCAGTTTCCCAAAATAAAAAGTAAGACTAAAAGCTAAAATTAGGCTTTGAAAAAAGTATGGTCAAATAGCACCCTTAAAGAGCAATTGGACAAAATTAAAGTATCACAGAACACCTGCAGAGTGAGAAATACTACAGTGTGTTGTTAAATAAACTGTAATTGCTTTAACCAAAATTGATAGCTCTATTGCTTTTTAAATTGTTTTAAAGATTTTTATATTATTAGGAAACAATTTATGGCAAAATTGTAAATGAGTTTATTTAAATAAAGGCAGTGAGACTATAACCCAGAGTGATGTTTTTATATTTGATTGCTTTAAAATCTTTTTGGAAATCTTTAATCTAGAAATTATCCAAAGAACTGTCTACAAAGAGTAGCTGTTAAAAAAAAAAGTAGAGTTTGCCATTCTTATTATAAAAGAAATCATTGGGATTGCGATTTTCAATTATTAAATTTAAATTGATATTTAATTTGATTTTAATTTGATATTTGCTATAGAACATCTGATTTTTTAAAATTCAAATAAAATTAAATATTACCAAGGATCTTTTTAAGTTCAGATTCTATCTATTAAATAAACTATTTCTTATGGTGATCTGGAACTTTATTTGTAGATTTTTCTATTCACATTTTTTATGCACGCTCGACAGTTCACAAATTTTTGAGAACATGTAAAAACTATACTTGATAGTGCTATATATTTGTCGTTCACTGTGCAGTTTTTGAAGTGATCAAAATATTTTCCATAATTGCTCTCAATTGAAATCTCAAAATTAATTATCTTAATATATGTTAAATTAATTAAAGTTTGTGCTTAAGAAGCTAGGAATGTTTCATTTTGTTTATATTGCCATCTGTTCTAATTACACATCCAAGGTTACTGGACATTATCCAAAAATGTGTAGCTACTGCTGACCTAAAAAAACAATTGCTAGCTGAAATCTTCTACAAATTAAACAATGACTAAAAATAGAGTATTCTTTCAGAGTATAAAAAAATACTGATAAATGAACCTGGGCTTTTTTACAAGACCAATTTCTCTAAAGTTTCCCAAATGAAAAATCTCACATTCATGTACATTTTACATAGCTAATGTAGAAAAGGGCATAAATTAGTAACTGGTATTTTCTCAATTCTATATTTTTAGTTTTGAAATTTATGTCTCATATACTTATAAAACCCACCCATTTTTTTGTCTCTTTAAATAGTCTGAGATTTTGAAGATCTTAGAATAAATGACTAGTTTTCATCATATGAATTCCCCTGTGTTCATCATTTTCTGACCACCTGGTTTTATTATTATAATTTTTTAATCCCATCACATTGATTGAGGACATTAGCATCTGTCCCTTTCCCTCTTCATTTTACATTTCACCTTCCTTCTGTGGAATTCTATTTTCCATGAGAATAAACACTATTAGCATTTATTATTTTCAAAGTCAATCTCTCTATTTGTGAGAAGTCAACAGGAAGTGAAAATCTTGTTCCACCTCACTCTTCCATCATCTGCTTTTATTGTTAATTAGGATTTCAAGAGTTTAACATAAAGAATTATTAACTATAATAGGGGACTAAAGTAAGGAGCACTAGTTAGTAAGAAGCGAGGGGAACTCTAAAGAACATAAGAACACCATGTATAAGTGTAGCTATGACCACTAGAACTGAGAGAGAGCACCCACAGAAGATCACTGAGGGTTAGGTCCTGATCTTGAAGTAGCACAGCCCAAGCCACAGAATGTCAGAGAGATCACTAGAGTGACATTGGCAGAAATTGTTGGAAAAATATCTTTCAGAACTTACTAAAGAAAGTTCTTCTCAGGGAGATAGATGCATAATCAGAATTCTACCAGGAAACCAAGAAAAGGGAATTTGCATTGGGTTTTATTACCAAGAAGGTAGTGGCATATGCTAATTATTTAGGTTATTGAAACTCCTTGGAAATTAAGATGTTGAAAAAAACTTAAAGGAATAAAATACTTGATAAATTTGGGCATTATCGGGTGATATAAACTATACAACCTTAAAGTAAGTATAATTCATTTTCTCACCAATCTACAAACCAGGCATTTCAGTATTGCAAATCAATTTTAATTATTCATGTAATTCCATCAAAACGATCAAATAAGTACAGCCTTTAAACAGGATATTAGATGTGCCTTTAAAAAATGATTATATAACAAGATATAAACATTTCAGAAGTCTACATTCCTTTTTAAGTTGAGATGTCTGCAAGTAGGAAAAAATTGGATTGCATTTGCTTGACTTTCTACAACTTCTACATTTTTTTTTTAATTCTTTGGTTCTAGTTTAGAGTATATTGTTTCATAACTTCAATATATTTGACCCTAGTTTCGATGTGGGAGTTGGTGAGATGAGAAACTTCAAACTGTGATTTTGAAACCCCCAGTTCAAATGCTCTGGGCTGATACTGTGAAGAGACTATTCCTTAAAATAAATGATTTGATCTTCAATCAGGAAAAGTGTTAACTTCCTGGAAACTTTCCAGTTTGCTGTTCTGAAACTCAATTTAGCAATTTCATCAACTTTCACTTATCCATGCTATTGGAGAGAAGCAGTGGCATGAATAATCTAAAAGTGCAGTTAATTTTAACAGAATTTATATGAAGTGATTTTCTGTAGTAGATTTAACTTCCTAGTTGTGTTGTACCTAGCTAATAATAAAATTAGTTTTTCTTTCCTCAGGGCATAATAATTGGTGGCTTAGTAAAATAATGTGTGATAAGGAAAAGTCAGGCACTTTTGTTAGTTAACATGAAAAGTTCCTTAAGAAGTATAGCCATATGTGGAGAGTTGGTTGAAATGTGTTGATAATAAAAAAATCTCACTGAATGTTAAAAACTATAAAATATAATTGGCCCTAAATTGTGAGATGGTGCCTGGACTTCATGCATATGCACATTAATGAGGGAAATATACTTACCAGCTTACATTTCTGTGAATCCATGGATTTAAAAGCACTTTGTCAGTTATAAAGTATTACATTAATATATACTCCATTGGAAGGTGGCATAATATGGTACACAGATTCTTCTTAATTCCCATTAATATACATATGAAAAATGTTTTTCCTATATTTTTTCTTTCCTACTTCCCATTTATTCAGGTACCAGGTTCTGTGTTTCCTCATCTCAAAGAAAGATTCTAGAAAATATGTATTTCCAGAAGTGTTGCAAGACATGTTTCCTTGAAAACTCCATCTTGTCCTTCTTTACTTTATCCCATCTTCTTGTCTTACTTTATCCCATCTTCCTGCTTTGAAAAACAGTCACAGTGCTGGTAAATGACTTAAGCTTAAGAGCAAAGACCTAAAGGCATAAGTGACTTAAGCTTAAGAACTGTTATGTGCCTAGAGGTCAGAGTAAGAGCTTAACCCTTTACCACCTAAGTGGCTTTCTAAATAGTAAAAGAACTGATATATGGTAAACAAACCCTGTATCATCCACCCATAGCCACTCCTCACTTGATCTCATCTAAAGAGCACAATAAAAGCAGTGTGGATTCTTGAGGGCAGGGCGCTCTTGATCCCGGAGACCTTGAGTCCCCCACGCTCTTGGTCCCTGAGACCTTGAGTTCCCTGGCTCCCACCTCGACTTAAGATAAATGTCTCTGTGTCTTGTTTTGTGTTAACTATTTTTCCTTAAGTTCCACAGCACCCGTTCTTCAGCCCCATCCTGCTGAGTTGGCCCCGGCACAGAAGCCTAAGACTACCAAAGAAGGAGGAAGACAAAAAAAGATTTTCCATAAGTTAAGAGAAACTCTGGCCACAGCATGAAGAAAGGATGATAACACAGTTTGGCAGACTTTAGGAAAAGTGAGGCATATAAAGAGGGAATTGAGCAGATTCTGGTTCATGCCTCATAATAGAAAATTCAGTATTCTAAGATAAATAAACCTAGAGTAGCTACAGCAGCTAAAGAGAAATGTGGATTTTGATAACAAATGCACCAAATGCAACCAACTTGAGAAATCTGAAGAGACTGAAGTCTCTTAAAAGTCAGTGTTTGTGGAAGACAGCAAAACTTGACTAGGAAAATCAAAGTAACACTTTCAAAGAAACATTTTTAAATTTCACTGTAATTTATAATAGACTTTATATTAGCAACTTGAGGCAACAGGAGTAAAAAACAGGAAGGACCAATGCCCTGTGCAAGAGTAAAACTGATGAATCTTGTGTGGCCTGACTAGTCACTCATAGACATTTGTTTCCCATCTTCTCTTCTTGGACAACAAACTTTGCCAACTCCCTCTTCCTAATGATTCTCAGAGTCATGCTCATGAATATATGAAAACTTGATGCATGATAAAAATGGCATCACAAATGCATATAGAAAAGAGATTGTTTATTAGATAGTATTGAGTAAATTGGCTTATTACATGTTGAAAAATAAACTTGGATCTCTACCTAATTCCACATGGAGAGGTGGACTCAAGATGGTTTAGAAAATTAACAAAAAGTTATAAACAAAACTGTTAAAGACTATCATTTTTTGTAAGACACTATGAAGAATTTCTCAATGAGATTTTGAAAGCACTAAACATGAATGAAAACAAAAGATGAAAAAGTGATGATGTTAAATTAAGATAACTGAAAAATATAAAATATGAAAAAATGCATAAAAGTGAGAAGGATTAATAATTACCCTATCGAAATTATACTAACGTGTTGGTAACTGTGAATCAAGTATAAAAGATAGCCATCCAAATAGAAAAATGAGGCAAGGAGACAAAAGGTCAATGTTCAAAAAAACTCATAAACTGGAGTTCCCTTTGTGGCTCAGCAGATATAAATGTGACTAGCATCCATGAGGACGTAAATTCAATCCCTGGCCTTCCTCAGTGGGTTAAGGATCCAGCACTGCAGTAAGCTGTGGTTTATGTTACACATGTGGCTCATATCTGGGATTGCTGTGGCTGTGGTGTAGGCTCGCAGCTACAGCTCCAATTTGACCCCTAGCCTGGGAACCTCCACATGCCATATGTGTGGCCTTAGAGAGACGAAAATAAAAACAAACAGAACTTATAAACTAAGAAGGATATTAAGATGTTTTGTAATTCATTAGTAGTCATATAAATGTAAATAAAAATACTTACGTATCACATTAAACCTGTCAAATTGGACAGGGATGACCCTTGCTGAGATATAGAAAGTAGAGTTGTGGTGATCGGTGTAGCTATTCATTAGAGTAGTCTGTCTATTCTTAGTCAGATTAAATGTATGCACAACCAATGACCCAGGAATTATATATATATGAGATATTCTTATGTAAGTCCATGGAAAAATATACACATGGATTGTATAGCCTATTGTTTCCATTCTTGGAAAATTAAATAACTGAAAAGTTATATTCATATCATTGAGTAGTATCAATCACAGCAGAGAGTCAGTTATATATTCATAAAAAATGGGGATTGATCTTAAAAAAAACAGCACTGAGAAAGTAAAGTATAAAAAATAGAATAAAAAATAGGAGTTCCTATTGTTCTCAGCAGGTTAAGAGCCCACTATTATCCATGTGAATGTAGGTTCAATCCCAGCCCCTGCTCAGTAGGTTAAGGATACAGGTATAGTTTGCAGACACGGCTTGGATCCCACATTGCTGTGGCTGTGGTGTAGGCCAGCAGATCCAACTCTGATTCAGCCCCTAGCCCAGGAACTTCAGTATGTCTCAGGTGTGGACCTAAAAATAAATAAATAAATAGTAGAAATAAATAAATAAATAGTAGAAGTAATGATTTCTTTTCCTCTCTCCTTGCCAGAAGACTGAGAGGATTTATCTCTGATATTTACTGTCAGAACCTGGTCAATCTCCCAAAGTGAGAAAATGAACTGGGTGAAGATAAAGAACAAAGAAGGAAACAGTAGGATATTGCAATTTTGAGTTCTGAAGCTTGGAAAGTCTAAGATCAAGCAGTTGACATTGATGTCTGGGCCAAGATCTTGGAATCTGAACACGCTGAGTTTACTCAATCCATGGGTATACCAAAATTGCAGCTATTTACAGAGCAAATGTTATGGAAGAATAACAGAAAAGATATTCTACAACTAAAGATATAAAGAAGGGAGCACAAAGAGAGAGGCAGGAAGGTTGGAGACATGGTATACTGCTGAGCGGTTACAAATGAGAGGATAACTACAATGATAGAGGTGCTCCCTAAGTGAAGAGTAATTTGAGGCCCACATCAGGCACCCCAGCATTGGGGTGCCATAATAGGAAATTGAGGCCCCACAGCATTTGGCATTGAGGCCAGAGAGGCTTACTTTCAAGAGAGTCAGAGGGATATAGGAAATAGAAACTCTGCTAGAATCAGAAAATGTAACGACATACCAGATACATAGAAATAAAAACAGAAAGTTGGGCAAAAGGATGCGACAGAGGAGGATGATCCAATCAGCAGAAAAAGATAAAATCCCAGGAGAACTAAGTGAAGTGGTCATAGATAATCTAACTAATAAAGAGGTCAAGGTAATGTTTGCAAAGATAGTTGAAGAACTTGGGAGAAAATTGGATGAACAGAGTAAGAACTTAGGAGGTTTTAACAAATAATTAGAAAATATAAAGGAGAACCAGAGATGATGAATACAATAAGTGAAAAATACACTAAAAGGAATCAACAGTAAATTAAATGATACAGAAGAATATCTTGGTGAGCTGGAAGAGAGAGTAGTTGAAATCACCAAAGTTAAAGAGGAAAAAAAAAGAATGAAAAGAAATGAAGACAGTTTAAGAAACTTCTAGGACAATATCAAGCACAGTAATGTTCACATTATAGGGATCCAAGATGGAAAACAGAGAAAGGGGCAGAGAAACTATTTGAAGATCTAATAGATGAAAACTTTCTCAAGCTGAGAAAGGAAATAGAATCCAAATCCAGGAAGCACAGAACAAGTCCAAAACAAGATCAACCCAAAGGGACCACACCAAGACACATTGTAATTAAAATAGCAAAAATTAAACGCTAAGGGTATTAAAAGCATAGAGAAACAATAAATTATGTACAAAGGAATTCACAAAGGCCACCAGCTTACTTTTCAGCAGAAACTCTGCAGGCCAGAAAGGAGTAGCACAATATAATAAAAGCAATAAAAGGGAATACTCTACCCAGTGAGACTTTCATTAAAATTTGAAGGAGAGTTCAAAAGTTTTACAAATAAGCAAAATCTAAGCATTTAGCACCACCAAACCAGCTTTTCAACAAATGTTAAAGGAATTTCTCTAGGCAAAAGGGAAAGGCCACAACTAGAAATAAGAAATTAAAAAAGTTAAAAAAAATAAATAAATTTAAAAAAATTATTGGTAAAAGAAAAATAAAGAGTAAAACTAGCATATCAACCACATAAAAGCTAGCAGAAAGTTTAAAAGACAAAAGCAGTAAAATAATCTGTATCTACAATAGGTAGTCAAGGAATACACAAAACAAAAAGATTTGAAATATGATTCAAAACCTTTAAACATTGAAGAGATGGCAAAAATATAGGGTTGTTAAAAGGTATTTGAATTTAAGAAATTTGCAATTTAAAACAATCACATATAGATGATAGATTTATACATATATATCACACAGTAACCACAAATCAAAATTTTAAAATAGATGCACACATACAGAAAAGAGAAATAAATCCAAACATAACACTAAAGATAATCATTAATCACAAAGAGAATAAAAGAACAGAACTACAAAAACAACTCCAAAACAATGTAAAAACCAGCAATAAGTACATCTTTTTCAATAATTACTTTGAAGTAAATGGACTAAATGCTCCAATCAAAGGACATGGAGTGACTGAATGGATACACACAAACAAAAACTCACATATGTGCTGCCTAAAGAGAAGGCCATCAGATCTAAAGACACCATAGATTGAAAATGAAGGGTTAGAAAAAGATATCACATGCAAATGGAAATGAAGAAAAAAACAAATAGCAATACTTTTATCAGACAAAATTTTTCAACTTTTTCTTTTGGTCTTTTTTGCCTTTTCTAGGGCCACTCCCACGGCATATGGAGGTTCCCAGGCTAGGGGTTGAATCAGAGCTGTAGCTGCCAGCCTACGCCAGAGCCACAGCAATGCAGGATCTGAGCCGCGTCTGTGAGCTACACCGCAGCTCACGGCAATGCCAGATCCTTAATTCACTGAGAAAGGGCAGGGATCGAACCCACAACCTCATGGTTCCTAGTCGGACTCGTTAACCACTGCACCACGATGGGAACTCCAAAATTCTTCAACTTTAAAACAAAGAATGTTGAGAAAAAAAATAATGACATTACATAATGATTAAATGATCAATCCAAGATGAAGTTGTAACAATTGTAACTATGCCCTCAACACAGGAGAACATAAATACATGAAGCAAATATTAACAGACATAAAGGGAGAAATTGACAGTAACACAATAATAGTAGGAGACTTTTAACAACTCACACCAAAGGACAGATATTCAAGCAGAAATTCAATAAGGGTAAACGAGAACACAGGACTTAAATAACACATTAGATTAGATATAACACTTCATCCAAAAGCAGCAGAATATACACACATATTCTTTTCAAGTGCATATGGAAAATTCCAGAGGATAGATCTTATGCTATGTCACCAAACAAGTCTCAGTAAACTTAACAAAATTGAAATCTTACCAGGCATCTTTTCTGACCATAATGATATAAGACTAGAAATCAACTACAAGAAAAAACCAACAAAAAAAGCAAACTCCTGGAAGCTAAACAATATGCTACTAAACAACCAATGGATGACTGAGGAGGTTAAAGAAGAAATCAAATGATGGAGTCAAAGGAACACAAAACCACAAGGAATCAAATTACATGGAATACTGCAAAAGCCACTCTAAGAGGGAAGTTTATTGTGATACAAGCCTATCTCAGGAAACAAGAAACCTCTGAAATAAAACAACCTAACATTAAATATAACAGAATTAAGGTTAAAAAAAAAATTTTAAACCCAAAGTTAGTACCAGAAAGAAATCATAGAGATTAGAGTTGAAAAAAAGACTAAAAAATAATAGAAAAGATTAATGAGGCATTCCCATCATGGCTCAGCAGTTAACAAATCTGACTAGCACCCATGATGATGCAGGTTTGATTCCCTGATGTTGCTCAGTTGGTTAAGGGACTGTGGCTGTGGCATAGGCTGGCAGGTACAGCTCCAATTAGACTCCTAGCCTGGGAATCTCCATATGACATGGTTGTGGCTCTAAAAAAGAAAAGATAAGAAAAGAAAACAAAAGATTAATCAAACTAAGATCTGGTTCTTGAAAAAAGATATGCAAAATTGATAAACCTGTACCCACACAAAAAAATACAAAGGCTCATAAGAGAGCAGTACAATTATATGGCAATAAAATGGACAACCTAAGAGAAATGTAGTAATTTCTAGAGCTGCAAAATCTCCCAAAACTGAATCAGAAAGGAATTGAAAATATGAAGAAATTACCAGTAATGAGAATGAAACAATAATAAAATGACTCTCTCAAAACAAGTCTAGGACCAGAAAGCTGCACAGGAGAATTATACCAAACATTTAGAAAAGAGTTAATGCCTATCTTTTTCAAACTATCCCCCCAAAATTGTGAACTTATTCTATGAGGCCAGCACCACCCTGATAGTAAAACCAAAGATTCAATAAGAAGGGAAATTATAGGGCAATACCATTCATGAATATAGATGCAAAAATCTTCAAGAAAATATTAGCAAACCTAATTCAACAATATATTAAAAGGAGCATACACCATTATCAAGTGTGAGATACAACACTAACAAATTGAATAATAATAATCGTATGGTGATTTCAATAGATGCATAAAAAGCTTTTGACAAAATTCAACACCCATTAATAATAAAAACTGTCAAGACGTTGGGTATAGAGGGAACATACTTCAATAAAATTAAGGCCATATACTCTGGTGAAAGGCTGAAAGCATTTCCTCTAAGATCAGGAACAAGACAAGGATGCCTACTCTCACCACTTTTATTCAACATAATATTGTAAATCCTAGCCATAGCAAGGGAACAAAAAAATAAAAGGAATCCAAATTGGAAAGGAAGAAATAAAACTGTCACTGCAGATGACATGATATTATACATAGTAAATCCTAAAGATGCCACCAAAAAACTGATCAATGAATTTGGTAAAGTTGATGACTGCAAAATAAATATACAGAAATCTGTTGTATTGCTATATACTAACAAGAAACTACCAGAAAGAGAAATTAAGGGGAAAAAAATTACAGTCACATTTATATCAAAAAGAATAAAAAACCTAGCAACAAATCTGAGGAAAATGAACAATATTTGGAAAAATCTAAGCCATGATAGGAAGAGACAAACACATGGAAAGACATACGGTGTTTATGGATGGAAGAATTAATGTTGTTAAAATAACCGTACTACCCAAGGGGATCTACAGATTCAATGTAATCCCTATCAAAATAACAATGGCATTTCCCACAAAACTAAAGTAAACAATTCTAAAATTTGTGTAGTAACACAAAATACATCAAATAGCCAAAACAGTTTTGAGAAAGATGAACAAGGCTGGAGGCATCATGCTCCCTGTTTTCAAACTGTACTAGAAAGCTACAGTCATCAAAATAATATGGTACTGGCACAAAAACTGACATATAGATCAATGGAACAGAATAGAGAACCTGGAAATAAACCCACACTTGTATGGATAATCAATCTACCACAAGTAGACAAGAATATACAATGGGAAAAAGACAGTCTTTTTAATATATGGCATTGGAAAAACTGGACAGCTCCATTCGAAAGAATCAAATTGGAATACTCTCTCACACCATGAACAAAAATAAAAGTGAAAATGGATTAAAGAATTAGATGTAAAAACTGAAATCAGGAGTTCCCATCATGGCTCAGCAGTAACAAACCCAACTAGTATCCATGAGGTGTGGGTTCAATACCTGGCCTTTCTCAGTGGTTTAATGATCCTTTGTTACCATGAGCCTTGATGTAGGTTGCAGATGCAACTCAGATCCTGCATTGCTGTGGCAGTGGTGTAGTCCAGCATCTGCAGCCCTGATTCAACCCCTAGCCTTGGACTTCTGCATGCCACAGGGGCAGCTGTAAAAAGACAAAAACAAACAAACAAACAAAAAACAACAACAACAAAAAACTGGAGTTCCTGTTGTGACTACCATCCATGAGTATGAGGTTCAATCTCTGGCCTCACTCAGTGGGTCAAGGACCTGGCATTGCCTTGAGCTTTGGTGTAGTTTGCAGATGCAGCTCAGATCTCACGTTGCTGTAGCTGTGGTGTAGGCCTACAGTTATAGCTCCAACTCAACCCCTAGCATGGGAACCTCCATATGCCACCAGTGCGGCCCTAAAAAGACAAAAAAAAAAAAAAAAAAAAAAACCTGAAATCGTAAACAGCTGGAAGAAAACACACAGTATGCTCTTTTTGATGTAGGTCTTAATAATATTTTTGCATATATCAATCTCAGGAAAGGAAAACAAAAGCAAAAATAAATGGGACAAGATCTTACTAAAAATCTTTAAACGGTAAAGAAAACTATCAACAAAAATAGCACATACAAAATGACAGAAAATATTTGCAAACAATATAACTGATAAGGGGCTAATATCCAACCTATACAAAGGGCATATACAACTTATCAAGAAAAGAAATAACTCAATTAAAAATGGGCATAGGATATAAATAGACATTTTTCCAAAGAAAACATATGGATAGCCAACAGGAATGTGGAAATATACTTGGCATCACTAATCAGCAGGGAAATACAAATCAAAGCCACAATGAGCTATGTCCTCACATCTATCTGAATGTCTGTTATCAAAGAGACAAGTAATAACAAGTGTTGAGAAAAAGGAACTCTGGTATACTGTTTCTGGGAATACTAACTGGTGCAGCCACTGTGGAAAATAGTATGGAGATTCCTCAAAAAATTCATATCATCCAGCAATCCCACTTTTGGATATAGTATCAAAGGAATAAAGCATTTCTCCAAGAGACTTCTGTACTTCCATGTACTCCTTCCTTCTCTTTCACCCTCACCTATCTAAAAGTAAAAAAAATAGGTGACAAATGTGTCTAACCTGGGAAATTATTTAAAGTAAATAACTACAATAATTTAAGAGAGGCTGATCTAATCTCACATCTTATACAGTGTGTAAAAATCTACACTCTCTTTCCTAGTGCTAATTTCTCCTTGCCTCATTACTTTGTTTTATAGTTTAATAGGGCATTATATAATGCTGTATTGAAAAAGTGCTATTTGCTTCAGACATTTACCCAGGCCCTAATTAACTGATTTGTTACAATGTTAAAAAAAAATCCTTCTTTTTGATGGGGTATGAACTATAAACTAATTCACAATGTTGAGATAGTGTTTCTAAGGCATTTTATATTAATTTTACAAAACAAATATGTTTATTTCTGTTTGTCTCACACATCACAAATTTAGCATAAGAAAAAAGCTATTAAAATAGCAGCAGAATTAGGTGCTATAAAAGTTCTCATAAAACAGCAACATTTGCAGAGTAAAATATTAATTGTTTTTTAAAAATATTCTAAGACATTATACATTATTTAATGAGGAAATAGCCTTGAGTGTATAAATTCTGACAATGAAGATGTACATAAAAGAAAAACTTAATAACTACACTTAGTAGTTACACAAGCATTAATAAGAAAAAAGAATTAAACATATTTAAAGGTGGTGATCTGATTATGTTCTTATTAAGTTAGAATTGATTTTTTTTATCTATTATAGACATTTAAAGCAGCACTTATCAGACTCCTTTATTTTTTCAGAAACTTAAAAGCCCAAAATTGTAAAAAAAGATTCATAAGCCTTTAACCTTCTATACAGAATGAACATTTGTGCTTCTATAGGATGAAAAATATAGAATTTATTTCAGCATATTTTTCTCAGTAAGACACACTAGCTATACATTAATAGCCAGTGAAAATACTCTTGGGTAGATTTAATTGGGAAAAATACACCTTTTTTTTTCTCATATTACAGGAAAAGCATTATCTTGATAATTGCTGGTATAGGCCTTTTATTCTTCCACATTATCCATATAAATTTTTGGCAATATGTCTTATATAAAATATATTACCAAGTATCCTTACTACTACAAATATAGCACTTATTAGGAAAAAACTAACAAGATACTATATTAGAAAAATATAGGAGAAATGATGCTTGTGTGATATTAGTGTTTTAAGGATACCCATAAAGTTAATAATATTATGAGATTATAGTAGTTTTATATAGAAATTTAGTGGTAAAATTATAAGTAAATCTTAAAAATGTTTTACATGTTTATATACATACATATATTATTTTTAACTTGTTATAAATTTTAGAAAATCTCTGATTTGAAACCTTCAAGATGAAGTTAATCATGAGAAAAATAGTTAACTTTTTCATTTTTAACAACATGGATAATATGGATGAAAGTCTAGTTATATTCATAATTTTGACTCTGAAATAACATAAAAAACAAGGTTTTAGTTTTCAATTTATTTATCAAACTCGGGTAACTGCCTTGATCCCACAAAAAAAGAAAAAAAATTATTATCACAACTTTTGTATCCTTATTTTGTGTCTGTGAAAAAAATGGCATCTTATTCTATGGTAGAATAGTTTCAGAACTCTTTGAAAAATTTAGGTTAAATATTACATATTTGGTTTATGAATATGAAAAATCAAAATTCAAAAATCCTAGAACATTTTATCATACTAAACACACTAATAGTAAATCAAATATGAATAGTTATTTAGTATCATGTTAGAAAATTGAGTTTTGAGGGGGGCAGAGCAAGATGGTGGAGGAATAAAATTTCTTGCTCACCTTCTCCCACAAACCCCTCAAAAAAAAAAATCTACATTTAAAATGCCTTAAAAGCATTTAAAATGCTTAAGAGAGCAGCAACTGAATGCTGGCAGAACTTAAACCTCCAAAAAGGGCAAGAAACTCTTGACATAACTTGAACAAAAGTAAAGTCAGAGAAAAGGAATCAGGATGGGACTAGCATTCCTGAGAGGGAGCTATGAAGGAGAAAAGGAACCCACATCCTGGAAAGCCACTAACTGACAGAAAGATCAGCCAAGATGAAGGGACCTCAAAGTCACCAAGAAAAGTGCAGCAGCTGTACTGAAGAGGGCAAAGTAGAGTAAGAGCCACACAGATCATTTGAACCACCCGTCCAGACACCACAACCTGAGATGCTCAGGCAGGGGCTGGGCACTGAGACTTAGGCTCTGGAGGTCAGTCCCAGGAAAAGGACTGAGGATGGCTGTGTGGGGACAGCCTCAGGGGATAAAGAGCAGTGTGCCTCAGGCGGGGGGAAGCAGTGTGCTACAGGCCAGGGAGTGGAACTCCACAGCAGAGGGAACCCAAGAGAAAGTCCAGGCCTGCAAGAGAGGCAAGGTGCCACTGTTGGGGAGGGCAAAACGGGAGGGGTGGACCTCCTTAGGAAACTCCCTGCACCAGATCATGCATGCATGCACGTGAATGCCCACAGTCTCTCAGAAGGTGGGGCAGCTCTGGCACAGGCTCCAGAGGTTGAGAAGCCTCTTGCTCCTTTACAGGAGACTGGGTGCTTCTTGTGCAGGCTACCAGTGACCAGGAACCTCTTGTGTGGGCTAAGGACATCAGGGGGCTGAGTGCGGCACAGTGTCTCTTGCACAATATGCAGGAGGCAGGGGCAGACTGTGGCAGTAATCTTGGAGGCCAGAGGGAGGTGTGGCTTGCCACCACTAGGGGCCCATGAGCCAGCTTCCCTGCAGCCCCAGTCACTACAAAGGATGGCAAAAAAAAAAAAAAAAAGGCACTGCAACCAAGCACCATACACTGTTGCTCTCACTCCCCTGGAAACATACCCACTCTGTAGCTACCACTGCCAAATGCTCTGAGTTGTGCCCAGACACTTGGTCACTGTCCCTTCCTAAGACCCTACAACTAGGAGCAGCTGGTGCAGCACCTCCTGTGTGGGCTAAGTGGGATAGGGTGCTTCTTGTGTGGTCTGCAGGTGGTGTGTGAAAACCACCGTAGTTATCCCTGATTCCAGAAGTGGATGTGGCCCATCACCACTGGGCATACCTGAACAAAAATCACTTGCAGCCCCAACCACCTCAGAGGGCACCACAGAGAAGGACATTGTGACGGAACACCAACTGTTGTTGCTCTCACTCCCCTGGGAGCATACCCACCCTGCTGTTGCCACTGCCAAATGCTCTGGGCAGTGCCCAGATGCTTGGTTACTGTCCTGTCCCAGGAACCTGCAACTAAGAACAGCTTGTGCAGCACCTCCTGTGGGGGCTAGGTAGGACATGGTGCTTCTTGCATGGTCCACAGAAGGCGGGAACAAACCACCACATTTATCTCAGGCTCCAGACATGGGACTGGCCCACTACCACTAGGGGTCCATGAACAGGCACCACTTGCAGCCCCAGTCACCTCAAGGGCACCACAGAGGAGGGCATTGTGACTGAACACCACCTGTTGGTGCTCTCACATCCCAAGGAGCACACCAAACCTATTGCTGCCACTGCTGAATGCTATGGGCAGTACCCACATGCCTGATCTCTGTCACTTCTCAGTATCCTACAACTAGGAACAGCCTGTATAGCACATCCTATGTGAGCTAAGTGAGACGGGCTGCTTCATGCATGGTCCACAGTTGGTGGGGGCAAACCACCACAGTTAACACTGACTCCAGAGGTGTCAGTGGCCCACTACCACCAGGGGTCCCTGAGCAGGCAACACTCGCAGTTTCAATCACCTCAGAGGGAGGCATTGCAATAAAACACTAGCTGTTGTTGCTCTCACTCCACTGGGAACTCACACACCCTCTGCTGCTACTGCCAATGCTCTGGATTCCTTGTAGATCTGCTTAGAGCTCACTACCACTTCCCAGAGCCCTGCAACTAGGAGTAGCCTGTGCCACCTTCTTGCAGGTCCTTGCTGCTATTGAGAGCCCAGTGACCAGGCATTGACTGCTCTGGCCCTACCCATTGCCTTCTTCTCCCTGAAAACACACTGAGCATCCTGGGAACAACAGCAGGCTCACACCAAAGAAAGAGACAGCAGGTATTCAAACTTTCACATCAAAAATAAATGTAACCCCCCTGAAAAAATACAAAGGGGTGCTCTTGCATAGAAGTAGCCTTAAAAAACTATAGTTTGGCTTCCCTAAAGTCACAGGAAAAGAAAAACATAAGCAAGATGAAGAAGCTCAGAAACCATTCCCAGTTAAAGGAACCGGAGAATTCACCTAGAGCAGTCAACAATGAAACAGACCTCTGCAGTATGGCAGACATTGAGTTCAAAAGGGAGATAGAGAAAATACTGAAGGACTTAAGGATGAATATCAAGGAATTAAGGTTTAACAAGGTTTAATATGGCAATAAATACATACCTATTGATAATTAGCTTAAATGTCAATGGACTGAATGCTCCAATCAAAAGACACAGAGTGGCAGATTGGATAAAAAAGCAAAAACCTTCAATCTGCTGTCTGCAAGAAACTCAACTTAGGGCAAAGGACACATATAAATTGAAAGTGAGGGGATGGGAAATAATATTTCATACCAATGGACAAGACATGAAAGCAGGAGCTGCAATACTCATATCAGACAAAATAGACTTAAAAATGAAGGCCATAAAGAAAGACAAAGAAGGACACTATTTAATGGTAAAATGATCCATTCAAGAAGAGGATATTACAATATCAATATATATGCCCATAATATAGGAGCACCCAGATAGCTGCAACAAATACTAACAGATATACAAGGAGAAACTGATGGGAATACAATTATAGCAGGAGATTTTAACACCCCACTCATATCAATGGACAGATACTCTAGACAGAAAATTATTAAGGCAACAAAGATCCTAAATGATTCAATAGAAAAGTTAGACAATTGACATTTTCAAGATATTACATCCAAAAAAATCAGAATACACATTCTTCTCAAGTGCATATAGAACATTCTCAAGGACTGATCACATATTGGGAGACAAAGCTAACCTCAACAAATATGAGAGATAGAAATTATTTCAAGTATCTTCTCTGACCACAATGACATGAAACCAGAAATCAACCACAGGAAAATAAATGAGAAAATACTTACTACATGGAGACTACACAACATGCTACTAAAAACCAATGGGTCAATTAGGAAACCAAGAAGGAAATTAAAAAACACCTGGAGAAAAATGATAATGAAGACATAACCACTCAAAATCTATGGCATGCCACAAAAGCAATGCTCAGAAGGAATTCATAGCAATACAGTCCTTCCTCAAAAAAGAAGAAAAATCTCAATTTACAACTTAACTCACTATCAAAATGAATTAAAAAAAGAAGAAAATATACAGCCTAAAGTCAGCAGAAGAAATGAAATCATAAAGATCAAAGAAGTAAGCAATAAAATAGAGATTCAAAAAAACATAGAAAAAAAATCAATAAAACCAAGAGCTGGTTCTTTGAAAAGGTAAACAAAATTGACAAACTTCTGGCCAGACTCACCATGAAGATAGAAAAAAACTCAAATAAACAAAATAAGAAATGAGAAAGGAGAAGTCACAACAGATACTGCAGTAATATAAAAATACATGGGAAAATACCATGAACAATTGTATGCTAACAAATTTGACAACCTAGAAGAAATGGACAACTTTCTAGAGAGTTACAGCCTGCCAAAACTGAATCAAGAAGAAACAGATCAACTGAACAGACCAATCACTAGAATTGAAAATGAATATGTCATAAAAACACTCCCTACAGGATTTCCCATTGTGGTGCAGCAGAAATGAATCCAACTAGGAACCATGAAGTTGCAGGTTCAATCCCTGGCCTTGCTCAGTGGGTTAAGGATCCAGCATTGCCATGAGCTGTGGTATAGGTCACAGATATGGTTTGTATCTGGTGTTGCTGTGGCTGTGGTGTAGGCTGGTGGCTACACTTCCTATTAGACCCCTAGCCTGGGAGCCTCCATATGCTGCAGGTGGGGCCCTAAAAAGACCAAAAAAAAACAAAAACAAAAACAAAAACAAAAACAAAAAACTCCCTACAAATTAAAGTGCAGGACCAGATGGCTTCACAGGTGAATTCTACCAAATATACAAAGAGGAACTTATACCCATCCTCCTTAAACTTTTTCAAAAGGATGAAGGAGAAGGAACACTCCCAAAGACATTATATGATGCCACCATCACCCTAATTCCAAAACCAGACAAAGATACCACCAGAAAATTATAGACCAATATCCTTGATGAATATAGACACAAAAATTCTCAACAAAATTTTAGCCAACCAAATCCAACAACATATAACAAAGATCATAAACCATGACTAGGTGGGATTCATCCCAGGTTCACAAGGATGGTTCAACATATGCAAATCAATCAAGATCATGCACCACATTAACAAAAGAAAAGTCAAAAACCACATTATAATCTCAATAGATGTGGAAAAATAATTTGACAAAGTCCAAAATTTATTCATGATAAAAATTCTTACCAAAGTGTGTACAGAGGGAACATAATTAAAGACATTTATGACAAACCCACAGCAAATATAACACTCAATGGAGAAAAGATAAAAGCTTTTTCTGGAACAAGACAAGGATGCCAACTCTCACCACTGTTATTCAACATAGTATTGGAAATCCTAGCCACAGCAATAGGACAAACAAAAAGAATAAAAGGCATCCAAATAGGAAGAGAAGAGGTAAAACTGTCACTGTATGCAGATGACATGATACTATATATAGAAAATCCTAAGGACTCAACCCAAAAACTATTCAACAAATTCAGCAATGTAGCAGAATATAAGATTAACATTCAGAAATCAGTCACACTTCTGTATACTAACAATGAAATAGTAGGAAAGGAATACAAAAATACCTTTTAAAATTGCACTCCAAAAAAACAAATACCTGGGAATACACCTGACCAAGGAGGTGAAAGACTTATATGCTGAGGACTATAAAACATTAATCAAGGAAATGAAAGAGGACTCAAATAAATGGAAAGACATTCCATGATCCTGGATTGGAAAAATTAATTTTGTAAAAATGGCCATACTACCAAAAGCAATCTACAGATTCAATGCAATCCCTATCCAATTACCCATGACATTTTTCACAGAACTAGAAAAAACAATCCAAAAACTCATATGGAATCACAAAAGACCCAGAATTGACAAAGCAATCCTGAGAAACAAAAACCAAGCAGGAGATATAACTATGCCAGACCTCAAGCAATATTACAAAGCCACAGTCATCAAGACAGTGTGGTACTGGTACCAAAACAGACAGACTGACAAATGGAACAGAATAGAGAACCCAGAAATAAACCCAGACACCTATGGTCAATTAATATTTGATAAGGGAGGCAAGAACATAAAACAAATCAAACAGAATAGAGGACCCAGAAAGAAATCAAGACACCCATGGTCAATTTATCTTTGACAAAGGAGGCAAGAACATAAAATGGGAAAAAGTCTTTTCAGAAAGTATTTCTGGGAAACATGGACAGCTGCCTGCACATCAATGAAACTGGAACACACCATCACACCATGCATGAAAATAAACTCAAAATGGCTTAAAGATAAATATTAGACAAGACACAATCAAACTCCTGGAAGAGAACACGGACAAAACATTCTCTGACCTCAACCTTACAAATGTTTCTCAGGTCAGTCTCCCAAAGCAACAGAAATAAAAGTAAAAATAAACCAATGGGACCTAATCAAACTGAAAATTTTTTGCACAGCAAAGGAAACCATAAATAAAACAAAAAGACAACTTACAGAATGGGAAAAAATAATTTCAAATGATGCAACCAACAAGGGGTTAATATGCAAGCAATTTATACAAATCAGCTTCAAAAAAGTCAAAAACCCAATGGAAAAATGGGCAAAAGACCTGAATAGGCATTTTTCCAAAGATACATAGATGGGCAAGAAGCACAAGAAAAAATGTTGAACATCACTGATGGATTAGAGAAATGCAAATCAAAACTACCATGAGCCACCAACTCGCACCAGTCAGAATGGCCATCAGTATAAGTCCACAAATGGCAAATGCTGGAGGGGCTGTGGAAAAAAAAAAAAAAAATGGGAACCCTCCTGAACTTTTGGTGGGAATGCAAGCATGTACAACCACTTATAGAACAGTATGGAGGTACCTTAGAAAACTATATATAGAACTACCACATGACCCAGCAATCCCACTCTTGGTCATATATCCAGAAAAAAACTTTCGTTGAAAAAGACACATGCACCCACATATTCACTGCAGCTCTGTTTACAATAGCCAAGACCTGGAAACAACCCAAATGTATATCAACAGATGATTGGATTAGAAAGATGTGGTGTATATATACACAATGGAATGCTACTCAGCCATAAAAAAGAACAAAATAATGCCATTTGCAGCAACATAGATGGAACTAGAGACTCTCATACTAAGTGAAGTAAGTCAGAAAGAGAAAGACAAATACCATATGATATCATATCTGGAATCTAATGTCTGGCACAACTGAACCTTTCCACAGAAAAGGAAATCTTGGACTTGGAGAATTGACTTGTGGTTGCCAAGGGGGAGGGGGTGGGAGCAGGATGGATTGGGAACTTGGTGTTAATAGATGCAGAATTTGGAATGGATAGGCAATGAGACCTTGCTGTGTCGCACTGGGAACTATATCTAGTCACTTAAGATGAAGGATGATAACGTGAGAAAAAAGAATCTATACATGTATGTGTAACTGGATCACCATGCTATACAGTAGAAAATTGACAGAACACTGTAAACTAGCTATAATGAAAAAAAAACATTATTAAAAATACAAAATTGTTTTTACACATTTTCCATTGAAGTTAAGAAAAATCTTAGATTTGCATGTAACCATTACTAAATGTGTATTTGTCATCATACTATATCACCTAATATATATTTGTAATAAAATTACGTCTTTGATATACCCACAAACAATTGGTATTTGTATTACATTTGTAATAAAATCCATATAGTTTCATTTAAAAATTCTAATATTTCTAATACAAAAATCTGTTAAGCTTTATTAAAAAATCAAGTTTTCTTCAAGACTATTGAAGGATGAAATAAATCATGATATAAAAATGATTAAATTGAGAGATTAGTTTTTCTTTTACATATATTAGCATATTCAGCATTTATACAACTTAATTTTTAGTGTATTACTATTCAAAAATATAAAACACTTGTCAATATAATATTAGGTGTTGACATTATGGTGCAGCAGAAATGAATATGACTAGTATCCATGAGGATGTGGGTTTGATCCCTGGTCTCGCTCAGTGGGTTAAGGATCTGGTGTTGCCATGATCTGTGAAGTAGGTGCAGACATGGTTGGATTCTTCATTGCTGTGACTGTGGTGTACGCCAGCGGCTACAGCTCCAATTGAACCTCTAGCCTGGGAACCTCCATATGCAGTGAGTGCAGCCCTAAAAAGACAAAAAGACCTATATACCTATAGGCAATATATAATTATTAAAAAACACCTAAAAGTTGTAAACAAACATGGGTATACATTTCTCTCAAAATTTTATGAACGGTTACTTTCCCGGAGTATCAGAAAATATAAATTTGATTTTGGCTATGATTAATTGATTCAGGATGGTTCACGTTAAGATATTATATAAAGGGTCTGTCAATTCATTTGTTTTTAATTGTTCATTAAAACAAATATAATGGGTACAAGTGCAATGAATGCTGTATGAAATAATACTTCTAAGTGAAAAATTCAAATAATATATCCAATGTGAACTAAAAATAAGTTATTAGAGTAAGAATGATTGATTTTACGATGCTGACATATCAAATAGGTCTGCTAATGATTTAAATATTCTCCTTCATACAAAATACTTAGTACAAAATATTCCCTAGACATGCTCTATAAAATATAAGGTCATGAGACATAGATAAGGTCACAGAGTAATAGAGAAATTGGCACCAACTCACTAAAACCTCAAAAGTCCAATATGGTTTAAGGATACAAAAGTTAGTAATTTTATAGAGTATAAAATGTAATTTATCATTCAGAAATGTATAATAATGAGGAAGCTAACATATAATTCAATTTAAAACCACCTTATACTGATTTGTAGTTCTCAATAACATAATGTTCACATTTAAATTTTTTTCATTTATTCATAGCATGATTTGTCAACTTAATAAATTTCTGTATCTTACCAAAGCAGATAACAGATTAGCAATTTGCTTAATAATTTAGAACGAAAATATATACACATAAACTATCATTTAATATATCCCCTACTCAGAAAAATGATTCAAAAGACAGTAAAGACAGGAAATAAACTCACTTAAAAATGACATAATGAAATAAAAAATCTGAAATTTACTTACAAGTTTTGTGAAGAAACTCAGAATACGTGTTATAAATTAGAAAATTATATATTTTGTTCAATATATAGTACTCTTTAATCCCAATTTGAATACATCTGTAGTATCTTATTTTTTGCTTCAAGTTGTATTATTACATGTATAATACATGTATATGGTCACTTTAACCAAATATGATACAGTGAAGAATCTCCAGTCTTGCTAACACTGTAAATGCCAAATATGTTTGTAGTGAGATGTATCAGGATAAATTATAATTATTTTATTTATCTTTCAGTTCTATAAACTAAAGATGTAATGCTTAATATGGTTGGGGAATTTAAATGTTAGACATATAGAACTCAAAATAATAATGTTTGTGATTATTGAAATAAACAATCCAGTAAAAAGAAAACTGATATGCAACCTGTTCACTATTCCAGGTGTAACTTAACATTATAAAGAATTAGCAAGAATGGCATCAATACCCAGTTTATCAGATACCATGAAAAAATAATGCTTACTCTTCCCAATATAACTAGGTGTGCTGATTAAGAAAACTCAAACTACAGTATTCTGCTTACAGATGAATTGAGATGATCTATAATACTGTCCCACATGGTATTAATAATGATGTATATTAAACAAGTTGCAACAATGTAAAAATAATACTACTGGAGCCAAGCAGGGGCCTGCGGGGTTCCTTGGCATGGAAGCCTCTCTCAGTCCTCTATTTCTTGGTTTTAGGAAATAGGTCTCATTCAACCTCCAAGGATCTTCCCTGATTTCCAAAGGGCAGGTTCAAACATTTGCCAATCAGGGAAGGGAAGGAATGCAGAGACAAGGGAGGAGTAATCACAAGAGTGCAGGGTCCTGGTTTCTCCTCCAGGGATATACAAAACAATGTATTTGAGTTCTTCAGCAGTCTCCCAACAAAAGAAAGATGTTATGAAGCATTCTTCACTCCAGGCCCACCAGAACCAGCCCTAGGACCACTAAATGCCAAATTTAAAGGAAAATACAAGCTTGCCTCTAGCCTGTTCATTATCTTTGGCCCTATATTCTATTCCAAACTATAAAACCACCCTCTGTTCTCCCTCAGTGGAGGGCACAGTCTTTAAGGCATTAGCCTGCTCTGAGCTTCTTTGCCTGGCAAAAGCATTAAAGCTATTTTCTCTTCACCTTTGCCCAAAACTGTCTCTGTGTTTCAATTTGGCACCAGTGGACAGTTTTAGCAACAATGCTGAAATCAGGCAGGGTCTTGTGGGACTCCTGGGCACAAAAGCCTTTCTGTGTCCCTCATTTCTTGTTCTTATGAAACAGGCCTCATTTAGCCACCATGAACTTCCCTGAGTTCCTATGTCCAGGTTCAGACAGTTGCTGATCAAGAACGGAGGGGATGCAAAAACAAGAGGGGAATACTTAGGCAACAATAGTACAGCCTTGAGGCAGGATCCCTCTCAAGGGATAAACATAATTATATAGGCATTTTATGCACCTTAGAGAAAAGTTGTATTCCTTATGCTTCTTTTAGAAATTAATACTTTAAAACTGAAGAGCTTAGAGTCCTCCCTTGTCCTTCTCTCTAGCTTAATTGCATCCTAAACGCAATCACCTGTAAGCTAAAGGCACCCTGAACAAAATTGCCTGTGGGTTAAAGATTATTACCACATGATGTTTTTCCAGAAACTTTCCTAGTTTGTTCTAATCTCTGATCAATATGCCCTTTTTGCAAGTACTGTTATTCTAGGCCATAACCCAGAAGACCACCATCATGATCATGCAGAGGTCTCCTGACTCCAACTTTGATGACTAAGATCCCCCAAAGAAAGATGAATGCACGTTTGTCCCAATTCTGATTCCTATCTGAAAACCTGTTTTTCTCCTTTTTACTATAAACTTCCTTGCAGTTCTCTGCAAGAAGGGGGAGTGAGGCACAGTCCTTAGGGCATTAGCCTGCTGTGATCCTCCTTTGCTTGGCAAAGCAATAAAGCTATTTTTTTTTCCCCTACTCAAAACCCAGTCTCTGCATCTCAATTTGGCACTGGCAGACAGAGGCCAAATTTAAGCAACAGTACCACCATCAAAAACAAACAAACAAACAAAAAACTGGATTGCTTGATTCTCTTTAGCAATAGAAGATCTGGAAAAACGGGGCAAAAATACCAAAAGAAAGCAAATAGCTAATAAGTAGGACTGCTTCCCCACCATTTCCCATTTATTCCTTGAGATATATTTAAAGTGGCACAGGCAAAATCCATTAACAATTCCCATTGAATCTGAGCAATAAAATAAATACTAACCTTTTCCTTTTTCTTTGTGCTTAGTCTGGTTTCACTTTTTCATAGTGTGCCGCATGAGAGGCCTCACATCCGATGCTTCAGACCGGAGTTTCTCCAGGGAAAGAGCTTCACCAACACCTCAGCCCTGCACAGGACAACTCGATTCAAGATGGCAGCAGGCCGTGTTGGGAGAATGCGCTTGGCACTGCAGTCTGAAGCTTAGGCAACACAGCTGCACCTGCCCCCTCCCTCCCCCACCCCCACAAGATCCCTATAAATAAGTCCTGCCTGTGGCCTATCAGGAGAGCTTCTGTTCTGCCCTGGAGCCCTGGAGCCTGCACCTCTCCATTTTCTGATTAGAAAATAAAGCTTTCCTTTGCATCTGAACAGAACTCTGGCTTGTTCTAGTGGCAGGAAGGACATGGGGGCAGAAGGATATTTGTTGGGGACAAACTCCAGATGTCACTAACATAATGGTCATTTGCTATTGTTATTGCCCTTGTGGCTGTACTTTAAAATAATACAACTCAAGGGAAAGTCAATTATTTCTGGCATTTGTTCATATTTTTAATATTAATAGGCAAATGAAAAATCATCTATGAGCCTATGCAGTCAATATTTTGTGAAAATAAAAATTTTCTCACCTGTTTAATTTATAAACCACACCATTTGATTAATTTATGTTACCTACATTGTCCCTATAAGCATATAGGTTTACAATTCTGAGCTTATGTAATTGCTAATAGAATATGAAGCTTATCATCTTACTTTCATAGAATAACAGAAACACAAATGAAGTTATAATAATAGAAACATTCATCGCAGAAAATATTTACTCCCATATATAAGGTAAATTTTTTAAAAAATATTGATGTCTATGGTATCAGTAATGTATATCTTGCAATTTATATCAAAATAAAACTCACTATTTATATATTCTTTGTCTTTTTTGCCTTTTCTAGGGCCACTCCCGCAGCATATGGAGGTTCCCATGCTAGGGGTCGAATCGGAGCTGTAGCCACCAGCCTACACCACAGCCACAGCAACGCAGGATCTAAGCCGTGTCTGGGGGCTACACCACAGCTCACGGCAACGTCGAATCCTTAACCCACTGAGCAAGGCCAGGGATCAAACCCGCAACCTCATGGTTCCTAGTCAGATTCGTTAACCACTGTGCCACAACGGGAACTCCAAAGCTCACTCTTTAAATACAAATAGTATTAAATATCAAAGCAATCAACTATCAAGTATTTTAACTTGATTCATAACTAAATCATTTCCTTGAAAGCTATAAGAAATTTATACAATGCCAACCATGAAAACCATAGTAAGAATATTTTTCAAGAAATCTTACCTATAAGGGAATGGAAGGCACTGTTTAAAAAATAATAATGTGAGAGAAAAGAATGTATATGTGTGACTGGGTCACCCTGCTGTAGAAAATTCACAGAACACTCTAAACCAGCAATAATGGAAAAAATAAAAATCATCATGAAATTAAAAAAGTAAAAATAGTTTTATAGCAGCTTCCATTGAGGCTCAGTGGGTTAAGAAATGGACATAGTGTCCATAAGGATGCAGGCTCAATCACTGGCCTACCTTAGTGGATTAAGGATCCATTGTTGCTGCAAGCTGAGCATAGGAGTAGATGTGGCTCAGATCCAGTGTTGTTGCGGCTGTGGCGTGGGCCAGCAGCTGAAGCTCTGATTTGACCCCTAGCCTGGGAACTTGCATATTGCACAGGTGTGGCCCTAAAAAAATAGTTTTGTAAATAATTGAGTATGGAAATATTGACTTATGAAAAAAAGTTTATCTGAAATAATCATTAGGTTTAATATCATTAATTTCATGCTGTTAGTAATATTTAGATAGATATAAACACACACATAGGAGAAAGCGGGGTAGAGAGAAACAACCCCGCACACACACACAAATCCTAATTACTTGGAATTTCCCAGGGTCTATTCCTAATCATTGACTATTTAGACAGAATTAGCAGTCATAAACTTTCACAAATCTCAGAGATATGATTTGTTAAGATAAATGATTTTAGGGTATTTTTGTTAAATGTTCATTTTCCCTTTCAAGGAGAAATTTCCCATTTCTCTCTCTT